>NC_058057.1:4740000-4792500 GCF_020085105.1 Siniperca chuatsi
TAAATTGAAGTAACGGGCCCAAATCATGAAAAACAGTCCCAGACCAAATGTACACAAAAGTATGTTAATATGGGTGTTGATATGCTTTTGGCCATATTGTGTACTTAAGGTTGCATTGTTGTTTTTAATGTGGTATACAAATAACGACATTTGAGTTGAGGAAAGTATAAAGGTTTTTGATTGTCATTCATTTCTAATAGCTACAGTAATTTTAGTTTTAATGCAGCTTTAGTTTTTGTTTTGTTTTTTTGGCCAACAGCCAATGTTTAAATATATCAATATTCACATCCTGTAGTTGGTTGTATGAAATGGGCATGAAAAGACATTAGTCAAAATGACTGAAGACCAAAAACCTGAGGAAATATCCTTGGAAACAATATTCTCTGGTTTGCATTAATTGATTTTTTTGGCCACTTGATGGCAGCGGAAGAAGTTAGAAAACCAACATGTCAAATTATAACCTTATTCATTTGCTTTGACAACATGTTAGCAAATAGTCACATTTAATGTTTTAATTGAATCATTCTCTTAACGGGAGAAATGTTGAATGTTAACACTTTTTTGCTCAGTTTTGACTAGACATCCATCACCTGTCATGTATGAAGAAGACAGGTGTTCTGGTTCTATTATTGTCAACAGTGGCTGCTGGTATTACTCAGCAGTCCCTCCTCACCACTCAATAGCCCTTTAGGTTAATTTGGTACACTCAGGTTACAACATGACTCTACATTGAGCTGATTACAAATCAATAGTCTGCCCTCCCATCACTCTCTCTCTTAATGTTTCGGCCTCACAGGACTCACCCGGTGCTGATCCAGGGAGAGACATCTGTAGGGAAGACCAGCCTGATCCACTGGCTGGCTGCAGCCACAGGGAACCAGTGTGTGAGAATCAACAACCATGAGCACACCGACATCCAGGAGTACATAGGCTGCTACTCTTCAGACGACAGGGGCAAGCTGGTGTTCAAAGAGGGTACGAGCACTCATGTAGGGCTGCAGCTATCGATTACACAAGATACAAGATAGATTTATTGATCATTTTACAACACAGGGTTGTATAATGAGATTTTGTTTTGTATTTCCCTTTATGCTACTCAAAAAAAATTATATACAGTAGATCAGTGAATAAATAATAAGTCACAGAAATAATAAGTCATAGAAATGAAAACAATTTTACATGGTGGAGTGTTGAGGATGAATTTAGCACACATGCACACAAACACACACACACACACGGAGCGCAGTCAGATCAGCAGAGTGGTGGTAGAGATTACTTGAGTTAATAACTACGCTCGTTACTGTAAGTGCAATAAAACCTTTGCAAGTAAAAAAAACAATACTTTATCAATACACCTGTTAAACAAGCATTAACTTAAACAGTTTTTTACTGATGGTTTGACCCTTTTTATCAGCTGGGTGTAAGTAGGCAGGAGAAGCAGGGAAATTTGGTCTGATTGACCTAAATGGGAGTGAGGGAAGGCTTTGTAGCTGCCAGAAATGTTTGTGCACATGGTCCCAGGGTATTTGTTCCCCTGGTGGGGATGTGGACATGCTGGTGGAATTTTGGTAAAATCGTTGTGAGATCTGTTTGATTAAAATTACCATTATTCTAGTAAATGAGTATTCTACAGATTATTCCATCGATTTTATCAAGTAATCGGATAAGAAATACGCCCACCCTGAATCTGGTTCTGCTCAAGGTTTCTGCCTCTTTAAAGGAAGTTTTTCCTTGCCACTGTTGCCAAGTGCTTGCTTTTTTTTTGGCCAACAGTTCAATGTTTAAATATATCTAAATAAATATATCAAACGGTTGTTGCTGCTTAGGGTGGCCCAACCAGTTATTAGGTTTAGGGGGCAATCACTTTTTCACTCAGGGTCATGTAGGTTTGGATTTTGTTTTCTCTTAATAATAACAACCGTCATTTAAAAACTTCATTTTGTGTTTACTTGTGTTTTCTTTGACTAATATTTAAATTAGTTTGATGATCTGAAACATTTAAGTGTGACAAACATGCAAAAAAATAAGAAATCAGGAAGGGGCAAACACTTTTTCATACCACTGTATCTTATTCCTGTGTGTCATAGAGCTCTATTGTTGTGCAAAAACACATCAGTGAGCCACACTGTTGCACCGCTGAAGCTCTCAGTATTCCATCTCTCTAAGTATTATTTAGTTTAATTTATAGTTTGGCCACCATTCTCCTCTCTGACACCACCGACAGAGTCCAGCTCCACCCCCACAATGTCACTGGACTTACGGATCAGTTTGTTGAGTCTGTTAGTGTCCGCTAACCTCAGCCTGCTGCCCCAGCATGCAACAGCATACAGGATAGCACTGGCCACCACAGACATAAAACATCTTCAGCATTGTCTGGCAGATGTTGAAGGACCTCAGCCTCCTCAGAAAGTAGAGGTGGCTGTGGCCCTTCCTGTAAACAGCTTGAGTGTTCTTAGCCCAGTCCAATTTATTGTCCATATGTAGTCCAAGGTACTTGTAGTCCTCAACAATGTCCACACTGACCCCCTAGGTCTACAAGAAATTCTTAAATGAATGAATACAAAAAAAATCCGCCAGAATTTATCCATGACAGAGCAGATAAAGCCCACAAATGTAGAAAAATGATTATGTAGAGAAATTCAGGAACATACAACTGTTTTTGAATGAATTTAGAAAATACATAATAATAATAATAATAATAATAAATAATAATAATAATACAAGAGGTGAATGAACTCAACATGGAGAAATCCCCAAATTAATAGAAAATTTTACAGAATTTTCACTTGCAGACTTCCAACCTCAATATTTGGGTGACACATTCCTTCATTACCATGAACACACTGTTTTATTTAGACTCAATCTCACATACACCATCCTGCTGCCCCAAATATTCATTACATCAGCAAATATGGATTAATCTGCTGCTGAAAATATTCCTCCTGTTTGAGTAACATTTGTTAAAAATGACAGTGACCAACTGTTTAAGAAAACTTTTTTTAAAAATTAAACCATGGGGCCCCCAGGTAGAGCGCACGCCCGCGTTTGAATCCAGCCTGCGGCCCTTTGCTGCATGTCATCCTCTCTCCCCCTTTCCTCTTATCTTCAGCTGCACTATAAAAAAAAGACCCCCAAAAATGAAACCATATATTTGTGAGCTGCCTTTTAAAGATGTATGTCATCAGTAGGAACCAATGATGCTGAGTAAGGAAGTCAGAAAATATTGAGAGACAGACTAACATTGTTGGATTTGGTCTTTTCATGGGATTTCATTGACAACAAGAAAAATATAAAATAACACCAGCCTTATCTGTTAAGATTTAGGTTCTGTGTGGGAATGAGAATAGAGTTAGTCACATTGAATAAGAGTTTACAATTAGTCTTAGAAGGTGAGGGAAATTACATTTTTGTTCAAAATATTAAAAGCTTGACAAAGTGTAAATACATTTAATTAATACTGAATACAAATACACACAATGTTTTCCATTCCTCTCAAGACACCAATCTACTGATACACACTGTAGTAGCATTTCCTCAGTCAGCCCCTGTCTACCATTTAACTCTGGCATCCCATCAGACTATTGTCACTTGCTTGTCTATCTCCTTCAGGCATTCTGATAGACGCCATGAGGAAAGGCTACTGGATCATCCTGGATGAGCTGAACCTTGCCCCCACCGACGTCCTGGAGGCTCTCAACAGACTACTCGATGACAACAGGGAGCTCTTTGTGGCCGAGACACAGGAAGTCATCAAGGCTCACCCCAGATTCATGCTGTTTGCTACACAGAATCCCCCTGGTCTCTACGGTGGTAGAAAGGTATACCATTCATTCAGTGTGAAAGGGATTTGTCTGATGGCATGGTTTACAGTGTGGTTACCTTCAGATTCACTTTGGTCAAACACGTAGGTTCAGATCGAAATAGTTTGATAACTACTGGCCAGATAACGTGACATTTGATATGGACATTCGTGGGCCCCAAAGGATGAATCCTAATGTCTTGGTGACTCATCTAATCTGTCCTGAAGCACCACTGTTAAGTCAAAATGTCCGCTTATGCACAAGAAACATTAAAATCTTGCCAAGCACATTAATCTTTTAAAAGGATAAACCCTTTTAATTTTAATGAACCCAAGGCCTTTGTTTTATCGCACCACCCACTGGAAAAACTACATTCTAAGTTCTACTTCTGGTAGGGCATGCCCGGCTCGGTCACACCAGCAATTAAAATGTTAAGATTTCAGAGCAAAATCAATTTCACTGGAGTCAAATCTGCACAAATATTTCACTTTGGGTTCAGTTTTGTCAGTTTGCCATGGAGAGCTGGAGACTTTGAAACAGAGGAAGCTATCATTACCTATATGCTGTGTTGCACCTTCAACTTTGTCGGAGTATAAAATTGCTACTCCAGTAAAGAGGCATGGTTTGCAGTCATGTTATGGGACAGAAGTTGATGGTACAAATATGTCTCTTGAAAAATCTGTGTAAACTAATTGTCTATTTAGTGAGCAAGCTAGCTAGCTTACTAACTTGACCTTTCTTTACCCCACTCTGACAGTTAGCAAGCCAGCTTACTTGGAGAGCTAATGTTCCTGGCTGGCTAGTGTGTTAGTGGTAGTTAGTCAAATAGGTCTATGAGTAATCACTACATCACCAAGCTAGCACCACCTATTTTGTGAGGACGCGCAGATGAATTTTGGTGTGCCACTTTCTGATGCGACTGGGCCTTAAGAATAGTAAAAGCAGCTCAGTGTTGTTTGTTCTGTCCACTGTTTTTGTACTGTGTGATACATTGAACAGAGTAGGGCTTTAGACTTTTAGTCTTGTATAAAGTGTACAGCTAATGCTTGAGAGCCTTGTAAATGCAACAGTAGAATTAGCTTGTATTTTGATATTAACAAACCATTACCACATTATTTTACAGTAATTACACAGTATCTCAAAACAGGTATGTCACCGCTTGCAGGGTTGGATTTAATAAAAAAATGTTTTTGCTTTATAGCACAAAACAAGAAAAGGGTGCAATTCTGCAATTAGGTGAAACTAAAAAACTTACTTACATCTACTTCTACCTGTCAAACAAAATCAAGTAATCTTTACTAACTGATCTCCAGGTGCTTTCCAGGGCTTTCAGGAACCGCTTTGTGGAGCTGCACTTTGATGAGCTACCCAGTGGAGAGCTGGAGACCATCCTCCACCAGAGGTGCAGCCTGCCTCCATCCTACTGTACTAAGCTGGTCAAGGTCATGCAAGACCTTCAGGTAACTATATATTCTTGTATGTTGTCTGTCTACCCTGCATATTACCTACCTGTTTTGGGTGAAATGTGCTTTCCTCCTTCAGTCCGTACGCAGGGGATCTTCTGTGTTTGCGGGGAAACATGGTTTTATCACCCTCAGAGATATGTTCCGCTGGGCAGACCGCTACAGGCTGGAGGAGCAGACGGAGGCCTCTCAGGACTGGCTGCAGCATTTGGCTGAGGATGGTAAGGCTTGTCAGACGTTTATGTTAAATCACCAACTAACATCTGTGTTCCATTGAAACCTTAGATAAAACTGTTGTCATTTTCCTCAGGGTACATGCTGCTGACAGGACGTGTGAGGAAGCCGGAGGAAGAGTCCACGATCCTGTCCATCCTGGAGAAGCACTTCAAGAGGACGGTGAACCCTGAAAACCTGTTCTCTCAGAAACAGGTTACCAGCCAGTTCAGTACGTGAAAAATAACACTTTACTCCACCACCACGTCACTCTGTCATACTGAATTGCAATAACAGCTAGAATATATGTACTGGAAAACTCTATTAAAAGTTTGGTTGAACACTGCAGGATGTTTTTTTTTAATTGAACTGTTGAAATTTTCAAATTCAAAGTGGCTCTTCTGAGTTTTATCAAGGTGAAAAATATATCATTGTTTTAAATTGAGGAATTTGGGTGCAGATGTGTATATCTAAAACATCTTAAAAGTCAACCTCCTATTCAGATAAAAATGTAGAGAGATAGCTATAACCACATGGTACAAAATTTCCTTTGTTTGGAACAGCATGATGGTGTTAAGTAAAGGATCTGAATACTTTCTCCACCACTGGAAAAGAACATTATGCTTAGTTGGCATGCACATTATATGACAGGCACCAGGAGTTTATCCACTCTCTTTGTCCTTTCTGGCCACTCCAAGCACCGGTACCTTAACTGCATGAATAGACGCAAATAGACGAATGAATAGACGATCAAAATCCAAACAGTGGCTGGCTTGACTGCAGTAATCCTCTGACATGACCGCACACCTACGGCGATGGCTTTCACGAGTACACCTGGAACTCCCAAACCGCAATTAAGTCTGTTTCTCTCTGACATTGTTTGTTCACATAGTGCCTAACATTAGCTAGTTGACACTATTAGCTAACGTTAGCGCTTGTTCCAGTGAACCTCTACCAGACCAGCATAACGTCAGTTAAAAGTTAACTTTAACCAGCCTGGTTCTATGTGAGAAAACAACGGCAGAGAGAAACAGACTTAATTGCTCTGTGAGAGTTCCTAGTGAACTCGTGGAAGCAGTTTGCCACGACGCTGAAGTTAGCTTCCGATTTGGCAGTTAAGGGGAAAGTTAAGATCTTTAGCTGTGATCGTATAGTGGGTTTTGATCTGAACCTGGTCCAATGTGGTCTAGGCATTAAAAAACTGTGAAATTGCCCTTTTTTAATTTTCACAAATTGGGTTTCAGACAGCGTTAAGGTTTTACCAAAGATACCCCCACAATGTCTAATAATCTTTCACAACAGTAAGAGGATCGGTCACTCAGCACTATACGTGAAGTTCCCCTTAACTGCCGAATCGTAAACTAACTTCAGCGTCGTGCCGTTAGCATAGATGTGTGGTGATGCCAGAGGCTTCGATCGGAGCGAGCAGACGGCTGGTTCAGGAAGAGTGACGTGCAGATTATGGGTGCGTCCCAAGTCTCTTAAATGCATCCCCGTTTCCCTCACTTGCATCTTTTCCTTGCGTCTTAGTCCCTCGCAGCGGGGATCCATGGGAGAGACACAAGGAAACCATGCGAGGAGAGAAGAAACGAGGAAATGTGTTAAGAAAAATGAGACGTCCATTCCTTTGAAGCGAATCAGAAAACAAATCGCATATAAAATTTGGGAGTGATACACTTGAGTTTAATTTGTTATCTGTCTTCACTCCATATGAAACCCCAGTGATGTGATGTATCAGATTAAGATC
This sequence comes from Siniperca chuatsi, assembly GCF_020085105.1. Taxonomy (NCBI): domain Eukaryota; kingdom Metazoa; phylum Chordata; class Actinopteri; order Centrarchiformes; family Sinipercidae; genus Siniperca; species Siniperca chuatsi. The sequence goes on from NC_058057.1 coordinate 4,747,224, forward strand.
AGCTGCAGCCTCCAATCAATAACTGATATCCAATAAGGGGGCCTATCGGCCAGTAAAAGACTTTGTGAAGTCTCCTCGGTCATCAGAGCATCGGAGCACAAATAAGAGCTTTGGGACGGCCTTTAAGATGGCGGACCAGAACGACTTCCGGTTCAAGTGAAACAAGGAAATGACAAATAAGAGACTTGGGATGTACCTTCTTTTATACAGTTTATGGGATATACCCATATGTAAATCACGGTCTCCTTGCCCCACACACACAAATCACAAAACTACAACTTTTACCCTCTGTGATAACCTGAATGCATCATGATGTGTGATTCCAGCTCATATTTAGCACATTTGAGTAGAAGACTCCCTATTAAACTCCATATTCTTTAGGTTGCTTTTGAGCTCTTTTAAATGTTAATTAAAGGGTGACGAGGAGGTGGACAATATAGACTTACAGTAAACTATTCAAATAAAAAAACAAAGGAGAGAATGGAGCCATCTAGCTTGTCTGATGAACACAGTATCATGTTGCCTTGATGCTCTTATTGGCAGGTCCCTTCGTCGACAGCATTGCTGGAGTTCCACAAGAGTTTCGCCATGTGGTGTGGACACACGGCATGAGGAGGCTAGCTGTGCTGGTAGGACGGGCGCTTCGATTCGGCGAGTCTGTCCTGCTTGTAGGAGACACTGGGTAAGATTCAATGTAACTGCCAGGCTCAATTTATTTTGTATTTAATAAGATTAGACTAAAATGGTCATGTTTAGCCATGCCAGCAGCATGGCATTAGGGATGGCAATACATTTGTCCAATACTTTGGATTATGACCAAATACCTGCCTCAGCTGTATTTTGTGCTAATTAGAAAATGTTAGTTTGCTAATATGCTAAACTAAGATGGTGAGCATGGTAAACAATATACCTGCTTAACATCAGCATGTTAGCATTGTCACTGTCGGCATGTTAGGATGCAGATGTTAGCATTTAGCTTAAAGCACTGCTGTGCTTAAGTACAGTCTCACAGAGCTGCTAGCATGGTTGCATAGTCTTGTTCTGTGCCTTATTTGACATAAGTTAATTTTTTCTTCTTATTTTACATACTATACTATACAATCAGCCACACGCTGAGCCAGCACAGAAATCAAAGTTCATTGAATGTAACTTATGAAATGACAGAAAACTGAATTTAAGATTGTGTAAGAGTATCTAGTCAGTGCAGACCAGCAGCTTACTGGTCAAATTCAGCAGATTTTCCATTGGGTCCTCTTTGTTTGTGTCAGATACTCCTTCCTGCACTTAAGTTAGAGTTTAAAGAACTGTATGAATGTCTGGGGTTTTACCTAATTAACTTACTGCATGTGCGGTTATTTGAATCATGTTAAGCTCTTTTTCCTGTTCCCTCACCAGATGTGGAAAAACTACAATCTGCCAGCTGTTTGCTGCTTTGGCTGGACAAAAGTTTTTCTCAGTCAACTGTCACCTACACATGGAGACGTCTGACTTCCTGGGAGGCCTGCGACCTGTCAGACACACACATCAGGTACTAACAAGTCTGCGGTGGGTGAGATGTCAAATCTATAGGCAAAGGAAAAAGTCAGAGGGACAGTGTCTAACCCCAAAGTCTTTTTGAGTTGGCAGAAGTGTGCAAGATACATAACAATAAAAGCCTTTTTATTATTCCTGAAACTTATTGTCATGTTCAAATTAGTATAAAAAAATCAGACATATTTAATAACATATAAATAAATCAGTTTCCTGTTAACTTAATTGCAGTTTAATGGGGGCAAAAGAATACAAAGGACAAAATCATTAAATTTGAATGGAGTCATTAAGAAAAGGCAAATCTATAAGATTGACTTCTCAACAAATAACTAAAATAAAACACTGAGTTTGTGACATCTGATCCTGTCCTTGGTGTGTGTGTGTGTGTGTGTGTGTGTGTGTGTGTGTGTGTGTGTGTGTGTGTGTGTGTGTGTGTGTGTGTGTGTGTGTGTGTGTGTGTGTGTGTGTGTGTGTGTGTAGACTGATGGTGAAGACAGCAGGCTGTTTCAATGGCATGACGGTCCCTTGGTGCTGGCCATGAAGGAGGGAGGAGTTTTTCTCATGGATGAGATCTCCCTGGCAGACGACTCAGTGCTGGAGAGACTCAACAGGTAGACACAAACACACACACACATCTTTTGTGGACCAAAATGCATTATGTGTACATTTGAATTTGAGAACACCGTAGCAGAATTAACATTTCAATGCATTATTAATATTACACTCTCACTCTCACGACACATAGCGACTTTAAAACATTTTATAACCCCAAATTGCATTTCCTATCACAAAATACACTCATGTGATGCTAATATTATAACCTTTATTTAATCAGTCTCATTTAGATCAATATCTCTTTTGCAGCACAGCGAGTCACACACAGGCACATACAAACAGCATCAGAAACAATCTCACTCATCTCTTTAAAGGTCCACAAGTCAGTGTTTAAAGCTGGAGCGCGAACTTTTGTCTCCCCCTTCTGGCATTGAGAGTAATTACACAAACACTGTCGACGCATGCTTATGATGTATGACTACAGGTAAGCTTGCCCCAGGCTTGTGTTCAGAAATAGTTACAAAAATACAGAGAAATTTCCACATTTCCAAGACAATTATCCATTATTTAGATAGAGTAAATGTAATAGCTACTCCAAATATTTTACCAATCTATCCAACAGCAATAATGTGACATCTGTGTCTGTCCTCAGTCCCTTCTCTCAGCACTCTCCAACAAGGAAAAGCTACAGTTACACCAATGGTTATCTGTGGGTCTGCGAGGACAGAGTCATGGAGAATGAGTTCTATTTCGTACGTGCTCCGCCCTCTAACTTAAATTCAATTTATATATCACCAATTCATAATAGAAGTTATCTCATTGCACCATACAGTTGGTTTGAAAGAGGAGTCAAAGACAGTTGGTTTGAAAGAGGAGTCAAACCAACAGTTGGTTTGAAAGAGGATTCAAAGAAGCCATTTTTGTGAAAAAAGAAAACCCCTCTTTGAACAGAAATAGTGGTCTGAGATTAAGTCTGCCCAATGTTTACCACAGTGTTTTAACACCTTGGTCAAGCCTGTCAAATGCTAATCAGGTACTTAACAGTGATGAGGGAGGTGCAGCCAGAAAACAATAGGCCTGATTACTGGGCCATCATGGAAACAAAGAAGGTCAGTTTCAGGTGAAACTAGGCAGGGTAAACAGGAAGATTCCTCCCTGAGGGCAGGGCTTAAGCAACACAGAGTAGCTTAAATTTCTGAGTTCTCAAACCATTTTCACAATTGAGAATGACTTCCGGATGGGAGCCGAAACGTCTTGAATTTGAAAACATTGTTCAGATGACTACGACTGAAACCTTTTCTACAATGGAACACTCCTGGACGAATGAGGGACTACACCGTCTCTTTATAATATTATTTACCGAGACCAAACAAATCCCACCATGAGCAAGCACTTGGCGACAGTGGCAAGGAAAAACTTCCATTTATCAGAATCAGAAATACTTTATTGATCCCTGAGGAGAAACCTTTTGCTACAGCAGCTCACTATCACGTCAGTGCACACAGGAATAGAAGTACTAGCAAAAAAAAAAACATAATACAGGTCAGAAAATAAATTAAGTGTTTAAGTATAAAATAAAATAAGTGTGAAGTACAAAGTGGGTTTACCAGTTGATGATAATAATATGGTATAAAGTAATAGTGCATGAAATGCCAAGTGTAGCTCATTTATAATGAGACGGAGGATATTGCACAGCAGTAATAGAGGTATGAATAAATATCAATATCAGTAAATAGGGAATTTTAAACTGAAAAGAGTATATTGCACAGGAGTATTAACACAGGATATTGCACAATTATTATTAAGTATTGCAGAGATGTAATGATCAGTGTCCAGTTTAATGACTTAGGGTTATACAGACTACACTTAGAGGGAGGAGTTGAAGAGTTTGATGGCCACAGGCAGGAATGACTTCCTGTAGCGCTCTGTGGTGCTTTTTGGGGGGATGAGTCTTCCGCTGAAGGTACTCCTTTGTTTGACCAGCACGCCATGGAGTGGGTGGGAGATACTGTCCAAGATGGCATGTAGTTTGGCCAGCATCCTCCTCTCTGACACCACCGCCAGAGGGTCCAGCTCCACCCCCACAATGTCACTGGCCTTGCGGATCAGTTTGTTGAGTCTGTTAGCGTCCACTACCCTCAACCTGCTGCCCCAGCATGCAACAGCATACAGGATAGCACTGGCCACCACAGACTCATAAAACATCTTCAGCATTGTCTGGCAGATCTTGAAGGACCTCAGCCTCCTCAGAAAATAGAGGCGGCTCTGGCCCATCCTGTAAACAGCTTGAGTGTTAACAGGCAGAAACCTCGGGCAGAACTCAGGCTGCCATCTGCCGGTGAGAGAGAGGGAGGCACAATGCAAATTCCACATAGAAGTTTAAAATAATGAAAATGTTATGGTAGTGGTAATATTAATAACCTAATAATAGGAATGATCGTGATAGGAATTATTATGATGATAATAATAGTAATAAGACTAATAATAACAATTGTAATAGCAGTTGTCGCGCAGGAACACAGGGCAGCTGGTGGTCCACAGTCACCGATCCAGACTCGGCAGCTCCGGAGGCAGAAATACCTGCTGAAAGTGACAGAAAGAGAGAAGAGAGAGACGAGAAAGCACAAAACTACAGGAGAGAGAAGATGTCGAGAGAAGATGCATTAAGTGCAACATGGGCTCCCTCGAGAAGCTCACCCATGAGAGGACTGAGCTGTCGGAAGCGGAGATTGTGGAAGTCCAGACCTCAACTGCCACTTTCCTCTGGATGGCCCAGGTGCTCGCTGTTAACAGTGGCCGGACCATGTGTGCCATGATTGAGCGGCTGGAGGAAGTTAAGAAGGCTTCAGAGCAGCTGGCTCCTGACCTCTGTCCTCAGACACAGTAGCCAAGTCCCGGCCCCAGCTGCAACGCCCGCAGCAGCATCGCCCTTGCAAGTACAGATGAATGGTGATTCGAATAATGCCGTTCTGGCCCCCGGCGGCAGAATGGCATTATTACAAAAATGATATTTTCTTCGCCTAGCCCTTACAGGAGCTTTCACCCACTATCCTCTGCGCTCACCTCACTAGAGGACAACACTAGAGGTGCAGTTGAGTTTCTACTAGCATTAGCCGATTCTTAGCCCTTTGGACAGGGCCCCCCCCGCGGTTGATGGGTGGGCCTGTTCTTCCTCTCCCAGTAAAACTCCTCGCCCTCTCACTGACGGACTGTTACCCAGTGTGGGTGTGGTTCTGCGGTCCTCTCCCTGCCTGGCTGGACAGGACTCTGCGGAAAGGTTATGCTCTTCAATTCTAATGCAAACCTCATTCAGTGGCATTCTTCAGACCTCCCTCTCCTCCCTGTCAAAGAAGGTGGCTCTCTCTCTCCTCTGTAAGGGGGCCATTGCAGCAGTCCTCCCCTTGGAGACACGAACAGATTTTTTCTCCCTGTACTTCCTGGTGCCAAAGAAGTCAGGAGACATGGGACCGATCTTGGATCTGCGCATCCTGAATGGATTGATCATGCAGAGATCGTTTTGCAGGCTAACAGTAAAGCAGCTGCTAGAGCAAGGCGACTGGATGACCTCTACAGACCTGACCGACGCTCACTTCCATGTCTCCATCTTACCACGACACAGTAAGTACCTGCGCTTCGTGGTATGTGGTCAGTGCTACGAGTATTGCCATCTCCCATTGGATTACTCCCTAGCTTCACGCACGTTCACCAAGTGTGTGGAGGTGGCGTCAGGGCCGTTCAGGGAGAGAGGCGTGAGAATTCTGACCTACATAGATTACTGGCTGATCCTCACCACGTTGAGACAGGAGGCGGAGGCCCACACAGTACAGGTCATCCGGCATATTATGCAGCTGGGCTTCGCCATCATCCAGGACAAGACCGCCATGATACCGAACCAACAGATGCTCTACCTTGGGCTGTGTCTACCTCTATCTTGCGCTTGAGGTCTTTGGTCTTTTGTGATTTGGGCAGATCGCCCCCTCTTCTCACTGAGAGCCCATCACGTTCCAGGATCTCTCAATACAGGGGCGGACTAATGTCTAGGGGAGGCCCACCTCAGGAGGAGTGGGGCCTTTTTCCAGACATAGCAATGCAGATTTGGCAGTGGTTTGGGCTGGTGGCCGACGCCCCTCCATTGGGGGTGGAAGCTCTTGCCCATCAAACTTGGCCCTCCAGACTGCTGTATGCCTTCCCCCTGATGCCAATACTGCACAGGATTCGGATGCAGCGCCTATCTGTGATGTAGTAGCACCAGAAAGCCCAGGCGCCAGGTGGTTCCCGAACTTGGCACGGCTAGTGATGTTGAACCCGTGGCCAATACTGGACGTGCCCACGGCATTGCGTCAAGCAGGGGGTTCCATCCTTTCGCACAGCGATTCTGGGATGGTGCCTCATGATCTGGAAGCTGAGAGGGTGTGATTGAGCGACCTAGGTCTCCTGGTTGTCGCTACGATTCAGAATGCACGTACCCCCTCCACCTCGAGAGCTTACTCGTCTTTCTGCCGTTTCTTTGTGGGTTGGTGTGAGACTGGGGGCCTCGAGCCACGTTCCTGCCCCCTGGAGGGTATCTTGGATTTCCTGCAGAGGTTGCTTGACAGTTGTTGCGCCGTATCCACTCTGGGGGTGTTTGCGTTGGCGATTACAGCTGGTCATATTGGTTTCGATTGCTTCACAGCTAGGAGTTACCCCTTGGTGTAGCACTTCCTATGAGGGGCTCACAGGCTGAGGCCTCCCATCTGTTGCTTGGTCCCTCAGTGGGATGGTGCTGGATGGCCTGTCGAGCCCACCCTTTGAATCTCTGGATCAGGCGACCGAGAGGTTTTGTCTATCAAAGTGGCACTGCTCTTAGCACTATCAGTGCACTCCTCCTGTTTATCTGTCAGTGACGATGGAGAGTCAGTTAGGCTCCGACCAAACCCGGCTTTCAGGGCTAAGGTCATCACCTCCTTGTTGCTGGGTCAATGGCTCCTTTGGTGCTTGCTGCATCATCTGTGGAGACCTCTGCTGGAACAGACTGAGGTGTGTGTTTTTTGGTTCGGACCCAGTTGGGGGTACATTTTATCCCTACAACCTTCACCTCAAGTGTTAACCAATAGCGAAGCCCGTTAGAGGGCGGAGCACAGATGAAATAGAAATAGTAGTGACACATGTATATTTTTGTTACACTTGGTATAACATTTTGTATGGCACATTTTGTATTTTGTTCTCATATTGCATTTTGAGCCACAAAATCCAACATGGACATGACATGTTGCCCAATTTACAGCCACATACAGCTGAATAACAACTAATGACTAAGAAGAACCCCTGACAATGTGTTGTTTGTTGTCAGTGTTCTAGAGACTGAGAAGTCCCTCGTGCTGGCAGAGAAAGGCAGTGGGGACAATGACAACGTGGAGTTGATCAGAGCTACTGCCGGTTTCCGCCTGGTTGCCACCATGAACCCTGGAGGAGACTTCGGCAAGAAGGAGGTAGATTAAAAAAAAAAGTGTTTCTACTGTGTTGTCAGTGGAGTTCAGGATGAAGGTAGCAGCAACAGCAGAAAAGTAAAACTGCTGATGTTCATAATCCTACCTGCTGACTTAAAAAAAAAGATGTGATGAAAAGTGTTGTATTTGCCTGTGATTGATTCTACTGAATGTTTGTCCCAATGATTTAACATGCTTTTTCAAATGTATGAATATGCTTTAAGAGTAACCAACCAGAACTGTATGTAGGTAGAGTCTGACTTTTGTGCTTGTCTGTTTTTGGACAGCTCTCTCCTGCCCTACGGAACCGTTTCACAGAGATCTGGTGTCCTCAGAGCAACAGCCGTAGTGACCTGGTTCAGATCATCCAACACAACCTGCGTTCAGGCCTCTCACTCGATGGTAAACTAGCTTGGAAATGGGTAGACTAATGCTGGAACAGGTTTTAGTTGCAGTCATTCATATACATGTCCTGATTACAACCTATGAAACTGTTGACAAACTGACTTTTTCATATTATACAGTTTAATATTTTAGTTTTGTGGTTGTTGGATAGATTGAGTAAGCAATTTTGAGACACTTTGACCTCCAGTAACTTGTACATAACCATTATTCATAATCGTAATTATTGTTGATATTTGAGTCTGAATTATTTTGTGTGAAAATAACTGATAGATAACAAGCTACATGTGACTGAACAGTAATTACAAAACCTTTTCTCTGAGAAAGATTTAGTGCGTGTTCAATTTTGATCTTTTGCGTTAAATGATTTGGAGAAACAACTGTCTAGTTTCCTTTATAATAGACAAATGTTTTTTGTTTTGAAATGCTATTTCTTAATTAAGCTGGCAATTGAATATGTCTGCTAGTTCCGTTGTTAACCAGAGATTGACTCACGAGTCAAACAACGAATGTGAGTCTAAGTTGGTCTTCATTGCTTTTGCAGTTAGGCCAAAAAGGCCTGTTGTTCTGTTCTTGTTGTCCGATATTCATTTCTAGCTTTTTGCCACGCCTAGCCATCATGGCTCAAAGGAAAATATAGGGCACAAAGTGTAGCCAGCCTAGGTTTACATCACTACCAGGAAAGTACCAGTGTTTCCTATGTGCCTATTCACAAACCTGGTAGCACTGTCTGACTGCTAACATTCCACCTATAGGGCACAAAGTGTAGCCAGCCTAGGTTTACATCACTACCAGGAAAGTACCAGTGTTTCCTATGTGCCTATTCACAAACCTGGTAGCACTGTCTGACTGCTAACATTCCACCTATAGGGCACAAAGTGTAGCCAGCCTAGGTTTACATCACTACCAGGAAAGTACCAGTGTTTCCTATGTGCCTATTCACAAACCTGGTAGCACTGTCTGACTGCTAACATTCCACCTTGCTATTTTTCCTGTCAAGATCATTTATAAGATTATAAAGCTGCACTAATCAATATTTGTATATAAACAATGGTTTAGATGACAATGTGTAATGTGAAATAAGTCACTAGTAGTGACAAACCCAAAGATTACCATCAACTCTGCAGGTCCCCTCAGCTCTATGGAACTTTTTAGCCTCTTGGGCAGTTTTTTTCATCAAGTAAGCTCTGATAAACCCACTGCACCTGGTCAGCACCAACAGCAGACAGACAAAGTTAGCGACTAGCTGGTGAAGTAAGTGGAGCATTTAGCAGGTAAAGAGCCAGTTATTTTTTTCCAGGAGTTGGTGGAGACCAAAACAAGAGCTAAAAGAGAGTGAATATTTATTCATTAGGTGGACACAAAGACTACTCCAAATTGATGCTAACGTTGCTCTATGTCTGCTGGATGTGTAAATAGGCAATTGTTTGCTTACACTTCCATCACAACAACTGAATGAGTTGATAATATGTCAATGTTGTGTTTATAGCTTGTTCCGCTCCCCCGAAGTGGACAAAGCTTTATAGTTCTGGAAACAGAAAAAAACTGTTGTCATCTCGTTGGTTGAACATTAAGAGGTCACAGCTGAAACTGATTGAACTTTGAGCACAACGGCAACAGTGTTACTGATGTGGTTTCTTTGGTCTCAAATGCAGTCAGTGATATCGCAGAGCTGATGCTGGACTTCATCGAGTGGCTGTCCCGGCAGGACTTTGGCCGGCGCTGCATCCTGAGCGTCAGAGACATCCTGTCATGGGTTAACTTCCTTAACACTGTGTGTGAGCGGGACGAGGATGGCTTCATGACCATGGGAGCCCTGGAAGATGAAGAAGAAGCAGAGTGGGACCTCAGACTGGACACTGTTACCGCCTTCATTCATGCCGCATGTCTGGTCTATATAGATGGCATTGGCTCCGGTGAGCTGATGGCTTATTTTTAGTTCCGCTGAGAATTTGTCTCTCAAAGGCGGTGTTTAAGAAATGTGATCCGAGACTCCCTTTTCTTGCAGGAACCACAGTGTCCTATTCAGACAATGTCAATCTGGCACGCCGACTGTGCCTAGGCTTCCTGCAACAGCGGCTGAGCAAGATGACAGAGCTGGATCAGGAGATGCTGGATGCCCTGAGAGTATATGATAGCAGCCTGCCGCGGGAACCCCAGTGGGGTGAAGATTTCTTCGGCATTGACCCCTTCTACATTGCGTTAGGTATGGACTTTACTGATTCCTAACAGATTTCATATATCATCTGCTTCTCGTGTTTTTGTTCATACCTCGCTAACCGTAATTACACATTCAGATGCTTTACATCAAAAACATTCCTTACATAGAGCTGCATCTATTGGTGTATCCCCTGCCCACATCTGCCTATAAAATGTTTTTTGCGCTAGGACACAATTCCAATTCATTGTTCAAATATCACCACTGCATTTTTATGCAGATCCAGTATGTCCTCAAGTATTATCGTAACAGATTTGGTGAAAATCTGATGATGCTTCACTTTTCTTTTTAATGTAAAGGATAGGTTCACATTTTTTCAAGTCTGTCTTAAAACAATAGTCACGTGCCCACATGTACATTGAAAGAGTTTTTGCCTTGCTGTAACCATTCCTCCTGTTCATACTGGCCATCAAAAGATCCCCTACTAATGTGTTTTCAGTGTTAGAGATGGGGGACAAAATCCACAGTCCTTGTTCTGTGGAAAAACATATTCCCAAGTTTAACTGAATTCACTTGATTCACATAACTCTGTAATTGTTTGAGATACACTGTCTTGAGATGCACTTTGCTTTCTATGATCTCATGCTGTCATCTGGTGACCTTTCAAAGAATAGGTTTGTTTGTACACTTGAGCCTATCTAATAATCCTATGTTAAATCGTCTGTCTAAGTCCTATTTAGTGATGCTCTTGGCTTCCCCGTCACCCTGAGTTAGTGCACCTTTGGTTCCAAGTTGCGTTGGGTGTTTGGGACTTGCAAGTCTAGTTCAATAAAGCAATTGTTTGATATTTTGGTAAAAACGCTTATTTGCTTTCTTGCAAAGAGTTAAATGAGAAGGTCAATCAATCTCATGTCTGTGTGTTAAGTAACTTGTGGTATGCTTTTAAAAAAAAAAAACCTCAAGTAGTTGTATTAAACTGCCAAATCAGATTCTACATGGAAAAATAAAGCCCTAGTTATTACATACTTGAATCAAATGACTCATTACATTATGTCAACCAGGGCCTCAGACTGAGAGCCGGAACCTGTCAGACTACGCCATCGCAGCGGGCACTACTGCGGTGAATGCCCAGAGGCTTTTGCGGGCGTTAAAGCTGCAGAGGCCTGTGCTGCTGGAGGGCTCACCTGGCGTGGGAAAGACAAGTCTAGTGGCAGCACTGGCAAAAGCTTCTGGGAACCACCTGGTCAGAATCAACCTGTCAGAGCAGACGGTAAGCCCTTATATGAATGCTCAGAAGATCTCCATTGTGCTCCTGAATGAACTTCAAATACTACAAGGCTCTGATGCTGATGACATGTACTCTCTGGCAGGATGTTGCTGATTTGTTTGGGACAGATCTCCCTGTAGAGGGAGGGAAGGGAGGAGAGTTTTCATGGCGCGATGGCCCCCTTTTGGCTGCTTTGAAATCAGGCCACTGGGTTGTCCTGGATGAGGTAAGGACCACTGTTCAGGCATTTTTACAGTTTTGTACGCCAGTTTAATGGCTTGGAGCCTGTTTTGTTTGCAAACCTTCATAAAACAAATTGTAATCTGATTATGCTGATACAATCGGCAATGTTAAGATGACTTATCTTGTTCATTATACTGACAGCTGAACTTGGCCTCTCAATCGGTATTGGAGGGTCTGAACGCCTGCTTTGATCACCGAGCAGAGATCTACATTCCTGAACTGGGCATGAGTTTCCAGGTTCAGCAGGAGAAGACCAAAATCTTTGGCTGCCAGAACCCTTTCACTCAAGGCGGTGGGCGTAAGGGACTGCCAAAATCCTTCCTCAACAGATTCACTCAAGTAAGGAACAGTTGAGATGATAATACAAACTTTTATAAACTATACTATGATTTTCAAAGTTTTCTTCTGTACTTATTTATTTACCATAGAATTTACAAACATTCTCCTGTTGCTGATTCTAAAATAATATTGTTTTCTGCTATTCTCTATATTATCATTTATTAACTAAATATCTTTGGGTTTTGGACTGAGCCGGAATAAGACATTTGAAGATGTCACGTTGGGCTCTGGGAACCTGTGATGAACATTTTTTCACAATTTTTTGACATTTCATGGACTAAACAGCTAATGGAGAAAGTAATCGGCAGATTAATTCAATTCAATTTTTTTTATATAGTGCCAATTCACAACAGAAGTTATCTCATTGCATTTTTCCTATACAGCAGGTCTAGACCGTACCCTTTATGATATTCTTTACAGAAACCCAGCAATTCTTACCAAGAGCAAGCATTTGGCTACAGTGGCAAGAAAAAACTTCCTTTTAAAAGGCAGAAACCTAGAGCAAAACCAGACTCAGGGTGGGCGGCCATCTGCTCTGCTGCTTGGGTTGAGAGAAAGAGAGAGAGCAGGATAAGAGAGCATACAGTAGCACAATGCAAATTCCACATAGAATTTTTAAATAATAACGTAACAGTAATGTTAATATAAATAAAATAATAATAGGGATGATGTTGATGATGATGATGATGATAAAAATAATAATAATAATAATAATCTTCTTAAAGGACTTAAGCTGCAGGGACTGGCAGCTTGATAATAAGGAATTGCAATGATCCAGCCTATTTGTTAATTGTTAATATATCATACTTCTTAAAGGGAGTTTGGCGTAATATTTTCCCCGGAGCGTGCAGGGAGCTTCAGTTTATTTCATACTGCTAATACTGTATATAGTCTATATTTTTTTTTATGTTTTGTCACCACTACAGAAACACTAGGTAACTGCTAAAGTACGATAAGGTTGTCTGACGTTGACTGCAGTTAGTTATTGGTTTGATTTACAGTTTACAGTTAATAATGTGTGTTTGTAGCGATTGACTGTGGCTGATCAGGTTAATTATCAGCTAATTATACTCTGTTTCTAATGGCAGTATGCAGTAAATGGTTGCCCTTTGTGTGCGTGATTTTTAAACTACTTTCCTAATTAAACATGATGTACAGTATTGTTCAAAATAATAGCAGTACAATGTGACTAACCAGAATAATCAAGGTTTTTAGTATATTTTTTATTGCTACGTGGCAAACAAGTTACCAGTAGGTTCAGAATATTCTCAGAAAACAAACGAGACCCAGCATTCATGATATGCACGCTCTTAAGGCTGTGCAATTGGGGTATTAGTTGAAAGGGGTGTGTTCAAAAAAATAGCAGTGTCTACCTTTGACTGTACAAACTCAAAACTATTTTGTACAAAAGAAAATTTTTTCTGGGATTTAGCAATCCTGTGAATCACTAAACTAATATTTAGTTGTATGACCACAGTTTTTTAAAACTGCTTGACATCTGTGTGGCATGGAGTCAACCAACTTGTGGCACCTCTCAGCTGTTATTCCACTCCATGATTCTTTAACAACATTCCACAATTCATTCACATTTCTTGGTTTTGCTTCAGAAACAGCATTTTTGATATCACCCCACAAGTTCTCAATTGATTAAGGTCTGGAGATTGGGCTGGCCACTCCATAACATTAATTTTGTTGGTTTGGAACCAAGACTTTGCCCGCTTACTAGTGTGTTTTGGGTCATTGTCTTGTTGAAACAACCATTTCAAGGGCATGTCCTCTTCAGCATAGGGCAACATGACCTCTTCAAGTATTTTAACATATGCAAACTGATCCATGATCCCTGGTATGCGATAAATAGGCCCAACACCATAGTAGGAGAAACATGCCCATATCATGATGCTTGCACCTCCATGCTTCACTGTCTTCACTGTGTACTGTGGCTTGAATTCAGAGTTTGGGGGTCGTCTCACAAACTGCCTGTGGCCCTTGGACCCAAAAAAAGAACTATTTTGCTCTCATCAGTCCACAAAATGTTCCTCCATTTCTCTTTAGGCCAGTTGATGTGTTCTTTGGCAAATTGTAACCTCTTCTGCACATGCCTTTTTTTAACAGAGGGACTTTGCGGGGATTCTTGAAAATAGATTAGCTTCACACAGACGTCTTCTAACTGTCACAGTACTTACAGGTAACTCCAGACTGTCTTTGATCATCCTGGAGGTGATCATTGGCTGAGCCTTTGCCATTCTGGTTATTCTTCTATCCATTTTGATGGTTGTCTTCCGTTTTCTTCCACGTCTCTCTGGTTTTGCTCTCCATTTTAAGGCATTGGAGATCATTTTAGCTGAACAGCCTATCATTTTTGCACCTCTTTATAGGTTTTCCCTCTCCAATCAACTTTTTAATCAAAGTACGCTGTTCTTCTGAACAATGTCTTGAACGACCCATTTTCCTCAGCTTTCAAATGCATGTTCAACAAGTGTTGGCTTCATCCTTAAATAGGGGCCACCTGATTCACACCTGTTTCTTCACAAAATTGATGACCTCAGTGATTGAATGCCACACTGCTATTTTTTTGAACACACCCCTTTCAACTAATTCAACTAATACCCCAATTGCACAGCCTTAAGAGCGTGCATATCATGAATGCTGGGTCTCATTTGTTTTCTGAGAATCTACTGAACCTACTGGTAACTTGTTTGCCACGTAGCAATAAAAAATATACTAAAAACCTTGATTATTCTGGTTAGTCACATTGTACTGCTATTATTTTGAACAATACTGTACTTGATGGTGTTAGGACTCCTGATGAAACTTGAAAGCTCAGCATTCTTGTTGCTTTTTAGCTTCTCTTTTTAACATTTATTCTCCCAGAAAAAGCCAATATTTCTCTGTATATCATATTCTCTGTAATATGACCTTTCTGTCAGCTACTGTGTGTCTGCAGTGTATTTACAGATTTGGGATTTTATCTGTTTAAGTTTCAGATACATTTTGAACATACATGAATAACCTTAAGTATAACCATATAATATCAAACACGAGTTTAACACTACAATTTGTCATAAAACACAAATTTTATTGGGGACCCGCTCAGTTTCCCTGGGACCCACTCAAATGACCACCTTTGGGTCACGGGGACGCACTATACTGAAAACCTATCAACATCATTGCTTTAGATAACTTGTCTGGGAGGTGTTTGGGGCCAAGTACAATAACTTCAATTTTGTTAGTTTGACATCAGAAAATTGCAGGTCATCCAGATTTTTATGTCCTTAAGGCATGCTTGAAGTTTAGCTAACTGATTAGTTTCATCTGGCTTGATCGATATAATTGAGTATCATCGACATAACAATGAAAGTTTATGGAGTGTATCCTAATAATTTTATATATTATTTAAGTATAATATTGCCTAAAGGAAGCATATATAAGGTGAATAGAATTGGTCCAAGCACAGAACCTTGTGGAACTCTGTGACTAACTTTGGCGTGCAAGGAGGATACATCGTTAACATGTACAAACTGAGATTGATCTGATCGATAGCACTTAAATCAGCTTAGTGCAGTTCCAGTTTAATGCCAATTAAATGTTCCATGTATTCCTATAGCCCTCATTACTACTGAGGGCTATAGGAATACATGGCTCAATGGCGCTGTGACTGTCAGCCTGTCTTAAGACTATCTTGCCAGACTAAACGAGAGATTCTTCCAGATTGGTGGAACGCTAATTCCTATAAAGTTTTCACGATGTTTGCTTTAATTTGGGGGTTATACCGTGGAGTTAACCTTTTTTGTTTTATTATCTTCTTTTTTAGAGGGGCAATAGAGTCAAGTGTCGTTTGCAGTGAGCCTGCAGCACTATCAACAAGATGATCAATTTGGGTGGGACTGAAATTAGCATAGGAGTCCTCTGTTATATTGAGACATGACATTGAATTAAATGCAGATGGAATCACTTCCTTAAATTTAGCTACAGCACTATCAGATAGACAGCTAGTGTAGGAGTTTTTGCTTAATGGAGTGTAGTCCAGTAATAGGAGCTCTAAAGTTATTAAATAATGGTCCGATAAAGAAGGATTCTGTGGAAATTAAATGTTCAGTTTCAATGCCAGATTAATTGATAATGAAAATAAAGGTTAGTTGTAGCCCTAAAATTGTTAAATGTGATAACAAACACAACCATTCATCTGTCACACTTTGCCTTTAGAAATGTGGGGAATCACTCTAAAGATCAAGATATCACATTGAGATATCTTGGGAAAATGGGGACCGACTAATTTGTTGGAAACAAATGTATGGGTTTAAGTAAGGGTCAATAAGATTTTGAGTTTGTGAACTAGCCTGTGGTTGTCTATCATGTTTTGTACAATTGTGAAATTGAATGCATGAGAAATTGAAGTTTGGGAATGTGTAGAAAAGATTTGTAGTTTTAGAAAATAAATTCTTTGTGTGACCTGACCTTTCTGAATATCATTTCACAAGTTAAAAATCTTACTGACCCTTATTTGAGCCCATAGATTGTGTTGTTTATAGTTTCTCACGTGTACCATTACTACTGTCTCCTTCCCTGACTCTCTGAAAAGAGAACTCAAAAGAGAAAAAGCCAGAATCTTATTACTGAGCGAAATAATCATTTAATTTCTTTTGATTCTTTTTCATCCCTATTCATGAAATCTGTCTTACCCCTGTATTCTCAGGTTTTTGTGGACCAGCTCACGAACAAAGACATGGAGTTCATAGGACACTCCATTTTCCCCAGCATTGATAAGGAAATTGTTGCTAAAATGGTGGAGTTCAGTAACAGGGTAGGTTTCTCTTCCCTTACTCTTGTATGACTTTGACTGTCTGCTGGAGGGACTTCATATACTGTATTAGTGACTTACTCTGCTTTGTCAACTGAAGATACAATTTTTTGGCAAGTCTAGCATCAGGCAGTGTTTCACATGTTTTAAAGCTGTTAGTGAGTCAAAAGACGCCTAAAAGGTTTTTTCTGCCTTCAACAGCTTGTCCAGGAGGTTTGTGTGGAGCGGCAGTGGGGTCAGAAAGGAAGTCCCTGGGAGTTCAACCTGCGTGACATGTTCCGCTGGTGTCAGCTGATGCAGGCTGATCAGTCCCCAGGCTTTTTCAACCCAGGCCAACATGTAGCCTTGGTGTTTGCTGACAGGATGAGAACGGAGACTGACAAGGCTCAGGTACACCATTTCACCAGCTTTACTTGTACTTGAGGGTCCACAAGAAACTTGATCAGTATATCAATTCATTAAATCTGTTTTATAAGTTTAATTGGGTTTTCAAGAAATCATATTTAAAGGACTAGTGTCTGTTGTACTTAACAAAATATATGTTCTTTTATTTTGTTTTATGTTCCTTGTTTATGGTCTTACTGTTGCACTTGAACACATTAATGTGTATATGTTGGTGAAATGGCTGCAGAGAAGCTATGTGGAAAAGATTCTAATTGACCTACAAAAATCATTTCATATTGTTGGAGTGTCTTGGCAGCCAAATGGTTACAGCGCATGCCAAATAACCGCAACATTGACGGTTAATTTCCTGCCTTTTGGTCTTTTGGTGCATGTCATACCTCCTCTCTCTCCCCTCATTTCTTGTCTGCCTCTTCACTGTCAACTGCCCAGTAAAATAAAATAATCTTTAAAAAAACCCCAAAACATTTCATATTGTCAACCACAGTCTACTTAAGAGGTTGTCCGCTATTTGTTATGTCCATTTGCATTTAAATGGTTTGCTTCCTATTTAGAGAGAGTTGAGGTTCAAAGTCATCTATCTAGAGGTCAACCTTATTTGTGGTGTCCCTCAGGGGAGTGTATTTGGCCCCCTACTGTTATTATTATGTGTAAATGACTTGGAATATACAGTGCTGCTAGAATATTTGGGAACCCTTTACACCTTTCTGTTTAAATGTAATCTAAAATGTGATCAGATCTTCATACAAGTCCTAAAACTAGATAAACAGAACCCAGTTAAACAAATAATACAAAAAACATATATACTTATTAATTTATTTGTTTAGCAAAATTATCCAACATTAAAGGTCTTACATTCGCATACTTGGAAAAAGTATGTGAACCTCAAGGATTATCAGTTCATTTAAAGGGGTAATTGGAGTCAGGTGTTTCAATTAATGAGATGACAATCAAGTGTGAGTTTAGCAGTCCCTGCCCAATTGAAAGAATATAAACCTGGGTCTTTACTATCAAAGTCTGGTTTGTGGAAGTGTGCCATGCTTCTATCAAAGGAGATTTCCGTGGAGCTCTGACAAAAAGTTGTGGATGGTCACCATGCTGGAAAGGGTTACAAAACCATTTCCAAAGAGTTTGGCCTTTACCAATTCACTGTCAGTGCAAGAAAATGGAGAAATGGAGGAGGAAATTCAACACCATTGTTACTCTCCCTAGGAGTGGTCATCCAACAAATATCACTCCAAGGGTAAGGCGTGTAATCCTCCAGGAGGTCACAAAGAACCCTAGGGTAACATCTACACTCCCTGACAAAAGTCTTGTCGCCTATCCAAGTTGTAGGAACAACAAATAATAACTTGATTTCTAGTTGATCATTTGGAATCAGAAGTGGCTTATATGAAAGGCAAAGGCCTCTAGATTATGCTTATTTAATCAAAATAAAATCTTATCATGCCTTGATTTTTTCATTATTTTATTAGGACAGAGGTCAGACTTTGCTTAGACAAAAGTCTTGTCACATCTTTTAAAGGATTCAACCAATCACAGATTAGAGCATCACCTGTGACAAATACTGTGATAAACACATTCCCAGGTCATCTTTAATGTATCTAAATGTCAAGTGGAGAGGATAAGAAAACCAGCATTAAACTGAAGACAACTAAAAAATCGTGTTGCATTTGCCAAGACCCACAGCTTGCAGGAAGGATGGACTGTGGAAACGTGGTAGAAGGTTGATTTTTCCGATGAATCATCTATTCAACTGCATCCCAATCGTCGCAAATACTGCAGAAGACCCGGAACCCACATGGACCCAAGATTCACACAGAAAACAGTCAAGTTCGGTGGAGGAAAAATCATGGTTTGGGGTTACATTCAGTATGGGGGTGTGCGAGAGATCTGCAAAGTGGATGGCAACATCAACAGTCTGAGGTATCAAGACATTCTTGCTGCCCATTACATTCCAAACCACAGGAGAGGGCAAATTCTTCAGCAGGATGGCGCTCCTTCTCATACTTCAGCCTCCACATCAAAGTTCCTGAAAGCAAACAAGGTCAAGGTGCTCCAGGATTGGCAAGCCCAGTCACCAGACATGAACATTATTGAGCATGTCTGGGGTAAGATGAAGGAGGAGGCATTGAAGATGAAACCAAAGAATCTTGATGTACTCTGGGAGTCCTGCAAGAATGCTTTCTTTGCCATTCCAAATGACTTTATTAATATGTTATTTGAGTCATTGCCGAGACGTATGGATGCAGTCCTCCAAGCTCATGGGAGTCATACACAATATTAATTATTTTTCCACTGCACCATGACTTTATGTTCTGTACTGTACATTATTTCTTTTAAGTGACAAGACTTTTGTCTAAGCAAAGTCTGAACTTTCTTTCCTAATACAATAAATAAAAAACAAGGCATGATAAGATTTTATTTTGGTAAAATAAGCATAATCTAGAGGCCTTTGCCTTTCATATAAGCCACTTCTGATTCCAAATGATCAACTAGAAGTCAAGTTATTATTTGTTGTTTCTACAACTTGGATAGGCGACAAGACTTTTGTCAGGGAGTGTACTGATCTATAGGCCTCGCTTGCATTGGCTAATCAATGTTCATGAGTCCACCATCAGACAAACACTGAACAAGAATGGTGTGTATGGCAGGATCACAAGGAGAAAGCCACTACTCTCCTAGAAGAACATTGCTGCTCATCTAAAGTTTGCTAATAGTCACATGGATGAACCAGAAGGCTATATTAGAAGAATGTTTTGTGGACGGATGAGGTTTTAATACCAACATGGGTACTTTTTTTTCTAGGAATAAATTACCTTTGTACATTGGAGGGAAAAAATAAAATATATATAAAAACAACCACAGTCTATTATTTAATTGCTATTTTAATTTCTACCTCTCATTAGTGGACACTTACACTAAAAGAAAAAGAAGGACCTTTTTGTGTTCATGCCATTAAGTGCCTGTATTTGTGCACATAAATTCTCTCTCTCTTTTCTTGCATTCAGTGGCCACCCTCGATTTTCTTTGTGTTGTTACTGACCTGGTTGGAAATACTTTTTCCACTTTTTTGTGAACTTGGAATAAAACACTGTTCAGTATTTGAACCCTCTGTCCCATACAGGTGCTGTCTGTGTTCAGGAAGGTGTTTGGGGAGGACTTTGAGCCTTACAGTGGCTCCAGACAGTTCCACATCACTCCACTCAACCTGCAGGTTTGTCAAAACAACAAAACCTCATCCTGTTTTTCAGCAGCAGATGTTTTAAATTGTACGGACAAAGTTAAGTATTTATTCTCCCATGGATTGCCTATGTAGGTGGGCTTCTCGGTCTTGCAGCGCAGCGGTGGAGCCCCTGTGGCCCTGGACCCCCCACTGACCATCACACACCAGGCGCTGCGGCCCCTGGAGTCCCTGATGAAGTGTGTGGAGATGGGCTGGATGACCATACTGGTAGGCCCCACGGCCAGCGGAAAGACCAGCCTAGTGAGGCTGCTGGCTCTGCTGACAGGACACCGTCTCAGGGTCATGGCCATGAACAGTGCCATGGACACCACAGAGCTGCTGGGAAGCTTTGAACAGGTAACCAGAAACTCCTATTTTGCTAAGCCTCTTTCATTGTCTGAAGACATCAGACTGCATCACTCTGCACTCTTTTTTTTTTTTTTTTTAATATTCCAGGTGGATATCATGCGGCCATGGCAACAAGTACTAGAAAGTGTGGACTACATAGTTGCCATGGTAATCAGGCGTGGCCTAATGTCACTGGATGTTGGCATCCAGGACACAGAGTTCCTGCTGCAGACGTGGGGTCAGTTCTGTCACTGGCTGAAGGAGGAAGGACTGCAAAGAACTGGGGGAACCGTCAACTCAGAGGCACTGAACAAGCTGGAGGTCATCATCCTCCTCCTGCAGAAACTCAACACCAAGCTCAAAGTGTTCACTGGTAATGGCCATGTACTGTTTTGATAACGGAAAGGAATATTCTTTCAAAAGAGTTTTTCTTATTTTTATTTATCTATTTGTCTTGTAAGTATAATGTGTTAAGAATGTGTTCTCGGTGATGTAACATGCTTGTGTTTGTCCTCCAGATATGTCCAAACTGCAGATGGACTTCACGCTGCTGAAGGAGCGTCTGGCTCAGCTAGAGGATGGCTGGACAAACGGAGGCTTTGAGTGGTTGGATGGTATGCTGGTCCAGGCCCTGCAAGCTGGTGACTGGCTGCTCATGGACAATGTCAACTTCTGCAGGTGAGGAAAAGTGAAGTGTTCTATGTCTATTTGTGCTTGTTGATCTATTTGTGAAAACATTTTTCATTTGGGATTTTGCTCTTACATGAGATTTGGAAATTATGGCCACATCACTGGGCAGGGTTTCACAGAGGAATAATTGTTTGAAAGGCATCAAAGACCAAACATATAACAACTCTGCTATGCAGAGATGTACTTGAACTATTCAGAAATATTATGCAGGGAAATTCTGTAAAATATCTTAAATATTCGAAATATTTAGAGATACGCTGAAGTCAGTGCATAACATCAAAAAATTGTTATAAGTCGTTTGGCTAATAGTGGAATTGGTATTTTTGCTTATTAAAATGCTCACAGAAATCAAATAAATAGCAACTAGATAAACTATCCTGTTGTTTAAAAATATAAAAACCCATTTAATTAACCACTTAAGACAGTCATTTCTGGATAGGTTAAAGGGACATTTCACCCCAAAATCAAAAATACATATTTTTCCTCTTACCTGTAGTGCTATTTATCCATCTAGATTGTTCTGGTGTGAGTTTCTGAGTTTTGGAGATATCAGCCATAGAGATGTCTGCCTTTATTTCATATAATGGGATTATATGGCACTCAGCTTGTGGTGCTCAAAGTGCTCATTTGAAATACATTTGGAAAAACTCAACATCAATGTCTCTTTTCAGAAATCATGATCCGGTTACTCAAGATAATCCACAGACCTTGTTGTTTCAGTTACATGTAGGAAACAATTTCTTTCTATCCAGCAAATCCTACATGAAACTGCTTACAACAAGGTCTGTGGATTATTTTGAGTTACCGGGTCTTGATTTCTGGAAAGAGACATTGCTGTTGAGTTTTCAAGTTTTTTTTTGGCACTTGGAGCACTACAAGCCGAGTGCTATATAGTCCCATTATATTCAAAAAAAGGCAGACAGCTCTATGGCAGATATCTCCAAAACTTGGCAACTCACACCAAAACAATCTAGATATTTTTTGCATGTCTGGAAAGTTAAGAAATTATAGTCACAAAACGGTTTGAGATAGCATTTTAAAATAAGAAGTGATAAGAGCTGTAGATGAAGAGAAATCTCAGGAGATCAACAACTAAAGTCAAGTCTGAAAGAAACACTTTGAGAGAATTTTGCAAATTGTACTGATCATGTATTATGTACTTAGTGCCTCTGTCCTGGATCGCCTCAACGCTCTGCTAGAGCCTGGTGGATCTCTCACCATCAACGAACGCGGCGTCATAGATGGGAAGACCCCCCAAATCACCCCACATGCTAACTTCAGGTAGTACGCAAAATTAGACCTTGTTCATTTTTTGTTGATGTCATTAAAGAAGTCCATGCTCAGCTGATGTGTGTGGCTGTGCAGGTTGTTCCTGACTATGGACCCTGTGCATGGGGACCTCTCCAGAGCCATGAGGAACAGAGGGGTGGAGATTTACATTCCAGGGGAACATGAGGGGGTCTGCTGGGACACGCTGGACCTGAAGACCTTGCTTCACACTGCAGGGGTGACCGGGGACTGTGTGTGTGATCTGCTGATTGAAATACATAAAAGCATCAAATCTGCCATCTGGGGTAAGCACTGAATAATGACATCAAATAAAAATGCTGTCAGTCAGTCACAGTTAATTCAAAAAGTCTGGCTTCTATCTTTCAGATTCCCCTGCCTCATCGGTGGCCTCCCTCTTCCATGCTGCCACCCTGCTGTCCTGCCAGTTGCAGAGAGGTGTAGATTTACCCAGTGCCCTACTGCATGCCTGTGGAGAGGCCTACTCACTCTGTCAACGCTCCACTGCCAGCCAAAGGGTATCAACACTCCCTTATCAATACATTCCCAACTGTGATATTTTTCCTGTCTCACTATCATTTGTCAATGAAGGGGCCTCTTTCATACCTGCCTTCATTACTTGTGGTGTCCCCCAAGGATCTAATTTGTGACCACATTTGTTTATTTTATATATAAAATTTTATATATATATATATATATATATATATATATATATATATATATATATATATATATATATATATATACAGCTGTGTGTCTCTCTAAGACCAGGTGACTGCCCTAATATAGCCAAAATCTTGCCATGTTAGAATTGAATATTTGGATGGCACAAAACTTTGCACCACTTAACCAGTCAAAATCATTTTGTCTAAGGTCTTTCACCATTCCTGTCCAGTCACAACCGTGTCATCTATTATTCAAAATAAAGGGCAGTGTATGCAACTTGGGGGTGATATTTGACTGTTGCGATTTCCTTTTTTTCAGGTCTCAGCCATAAATGAGTTGCTTGTATCCAGCTTATACAAAACGCTCTTAACAAAGGCTAGGAAAAGACAAAACATTACGCCTATCCTTTCCTCCCATCACTGGCGCCTTCTGCGGTTTAGAATTGATTATTATTATTATTAAGATTGTGCTGATAACTTTTTAAGCATTTCATGGCCAGGCTCACAGTTGTATTTTAGACATGTTTAGCCCCTATGCGCCACACAATATGCGCTATATTACATTTTTAGTTAAATTAATTTGAAAATATTGCTATGTTTATTTTATTAATATTCATTATACAAGTCCCCAAAATATTACATTTAAGGTAATACATTTCCATTCAAGCAACAACTTTGGTTAGAAAAGGGTTAGAAAACTAAACTAGCCAGATTTGCTGTGGATATTCATGGGCTCTGTCCGATATCACTCACTATATTTTCCACTAGTGAGTTCGCCATGTTGTACTGGTGTCCGAATGTATTGTGAGAATTATTATAACCTATATAGTGGACTCAAAGTATCCCAGAATGCAACATGAAAAGTAGTGTACAACCGATGGTCACTAACCAAGCGGTATATACCATCATGCGTTGCGCTGAAAGAAAAATTACACAATGACATGTTTATCTGGCATGTTTTAATTGTGCGACAGCAATGATGTAATTAACTCCGTAGAGAAAATGACCCGAGTAGTGTCCGAAAATGTTTTTTTCATTTTGCCGATGAGCTCACTATATAGTCTTCTACACAGAGCTCCCTCGATAGGGAGTAGTAAATGAGTGATGGTTTCAGACACAGCCATGGTCTCCACGGCATAAATCCTAGTGCTTTCATGCTAGAGGAAAGGTCAAAAAAATAAAGCGAGCACATTCATGCTCTCCAGAGGATTAATAAATATTAGTGCATTGTTATTCCTCCAGCAAGCCCAGCTAGTGATTGAGCAGCACTTGGCCATCCTGGACACAGAGGACTGGGGCAGTGGGTTGCTGTGTGCTGGAGTTTGGCCTGACGGCTTCCCCTCTGCCCTCCTTTCCATGGAAGATTCATGCTTCTCCGCTGTCCTCCGAGATGGACAGGTCCTCTTATTTTGCCTGAACACCCTCAGCCTGCAGGGCAAACGGTAAGAATGGTAACAACACAATCACAAGTATGCAGTGGAAAAGAAAAACACATCACTACCTATGTTAATTTCATGGAAGGACCCATCCAATATAGAAAAAGATAATAAAGGAAATAAAGTTGTACCTGAAGTTGAAATACTGAAAGCAGCTATAAGTGGCAGTTGAAACAGAATTACTCAAAAAGTTGAAATTATAGTTAAAATGGAACTCCTAAAAGGGATTGACATTCAGTTCAGCCTAAGTGTAAACACAGAATGAAATTAAAGTGTCGGTTTTAAATGTAAATGTTGAGTGAAATTGGAAGTATCTTTTCACATGGAAAAAGCTGCAAGCTGAAGATTCATTCAAAGTTCAAGCACTAAAAGGAGTTAAAACTGAAAGATGTCACTTGTAATGTCAGCTGAAGTGTAAGGACATGAAGACACATAAGACCTGAAAGGCTTTGTATTGTCAGTCTAACTGTAAGCATTGAATGGAGTTGAGGTGTCAGTTTGAGTGTAATTACTAAAAGCAAATGTACTCTAAAGAGATTAAAAGATAAGTAGTCGTAGTGTCAGTTGACGTGGAAGCGCTAAAAGCAGTTTAACTGTATGTTAAAGTGGAAAGAACTGAAAACATTTGAAATACCAATTAAAAAAGTAATTAAGGTTAATAATTTAGGAAATAATTACACTTGTGTTGTGCGCAGGAATCGTCCACTAAGTTTGAGTGACCTGCAAAGGGCGTTGCAGGGCAGTGGTGTTCATGAAGGCCTAGTGTTCTCTGGAGGAGTGGTGGATTTGGCAGAAGGAGATGCTCTGAGGCTGATCCCCACAGCAGTGAGACAGCTCACAGAGAGAGCCTCCCATGGAGACTGGATCCTCCGCAGCAGCTGGCTCTCGCACCTTGGAAAGAGCTACAAATATGCCCCTGGTTTGTTACTCTGCACGCACAAACACTCAGAGCATCCGAACATTCTAGACTGAAGTACAGTGGTTTCATACTCTTCCAAAACAAGGTAAATATGTGCAGTGACAGTTGGCAAGAACATGTTTTTGTCAAACTGCAGATATTTGAGACATAGGCATCACAGGCTCGTGATTCTTCAGTTCAGAGTGAGCTGTCCACGTGTTTTACAGTTAAAATATCATAATCACACTACCTTGCAGAAATTAAAAAAATGAGTTTTCTTTTGTCAGGATTGTCCAGCACTACCCAGTACTTTGGATCCTAAAACAGTGTGATTGTTGACTCTTCCAGATCCAGCTCTGGTCCAGGTGGAGGCAGGAAACAGGGCTCTGAAGGCTGTGTTTGGTAGCAAACTTGCTTCGAAGGGCAAGTCACTAGCAGAGTTGCTCCAGCCTCACAGCATAGGTAAACTCTTTGGTTGTCTTGTTCTTATGTTAAAAGAGACTACACCTGTGATCCCTAACCAGAATATTAAAAGCACTACCTAAAAATATAAATAAATATGTATAACATAAAAGTCTATAATTTAAGATTAAAATTAGAATTCAAAAGTTAATAGTCATGAAGGTAAAGCATTGTTCATAACAATGGTAGTTTAAAGTATACTCAATGCAAGTCAAGGTATTTAGTGAATTAGTTTTGTTGTGTTTCCACAAAATATCAAAATATTATAATATGGGATTGAACAATACGCTTTTTTCTTGTTGTGATTCAAGACACAATACAGAGTTCATGACTTAATCATGATAGAACAAAAAGAAGTTAAATGGTGGTGTAGATGATCATGTTGATTGTGTTAGCCATCATGTAGGGCATTTTCATCACACCACAATCAACCAAAGATAATCATGATCAAAACCATGATTTTTATCACATTTCATTTTAAAGCTGATTAAGATTTGGGAGCAGCACATTCTCTGCCTTTCTATCTTTCTATCTTTCTACATTTGACTTGTATTGCAACCTGTTACTGCCATTTTCAAGGAATATTAACCACTGTCTGTTATATTGCCAGATGAATACAGGATTCTGGTGGACATGCGATGGAATAAGCAATACCTGGATATTTTAGCTAACAAATGCAACTTTGAGGATGAGGAACGATACATGGAGTTTCTGGAGGCATTGAACGCAGTTGCAAACAGGTACAGTAGGACCAGTGCCAGTCAACTTTATCCTGCTTGCCATGTGCAATTATGTCTTTGGTATGTTGCCCATACTCTGCTCAAGGAAAAAGACTGCAGTATAACAAATGAACGCATGTACATTTGCAAGTGGAAGGCTGACAAATCAAGTGCAAAACACAATGCAATATTAAGAATTAGAAATGTGATACATAGTGTCATTCTAAAGTATCTAAAAATAAATCATCTTGACTTTGAGTTCTTGAATGATTGGAAATAAAAAAAACTATTTGTTCTTTTCCATGCAAAGTAATCTTATATTAAATGTATGAATTCAATTCAATTAAATTTTATTTATATAGCGCCAATTCATAACAGAAGTTATCTCATTGTGCTTTTCCTATAGAGCAGGTCTAGACCGTACTCCTTAAATATTAATTACAGAGACCCAACAAATCCCGCCATGAGCAAGCATTTGGCGACAGTGGCAAGGAAAAACTTCCTTTAAGAGGGCAGAAACCTTGGACAGAACCAGACTCAATGGTGGCCATCCACTGCTGCTGTGTTAGGTTTTGAGAGAGAGAGAGGTTTTGGGGGTCTTTGCACAATGCAAAGACCACGTAGAATATATATATATATCTATAGATATATATATATAGATATAGATATATAGATATAATATATATATAGATATAGAGATATAGAGATATAGATATATAGATATAGATATATATATAGATATAGAGATATAGAGATATAGATATATATATATAGATAGATATATATATAGATATAGATATAGATATATATATAGATATAGATATATAGATAGATATAGATATATAGATAGATATAGATATATAGATATATAGATATAGATATATAGAGATATAGATATAGATATATAGATATATATATATATCTATATCTAGATAGATAGATAGATATAGATATATATATATATATATATATATATATATATATATATATATATATATATATATATATATATATATATAGAATAGTAATTGTAGTGTTAATATTAGTAAATTAGTAATAATAGGAATGACAGCTATAGGAAGAATAATGTCAGCATCAATGTCAGCATCAGTAACACAGCCAATAACAACAACTGTAATAGCAGTTGTCGAGCAAACCATAAGTAAAAGATAAAGAATGTAAAAGGTGAGTGTGAGTGATTTGTTTGTGTGTGTGTTAGGATTGTTCTGATGATGGACAGAGAGGAGAGGTCTGTCATCTGCACCTGTGCTATCAACATGTCTGCACAGAACTGTGCCCTGAAAATAGCCACAGCCTTCAGCAAAGGTATGCACTGCACACTTTGGGTAATTATGAACTGATAGAAGCAATACCACACTTCTCGATACTGGACACCCATCTGTATAACTGAGTTACACTTACAGTTAAAAAAAAATCAAAACGTCTACCCACTGAGCTACACAGCATGAAGCATGGTGTGTAACTCAGAGTTAGTGTAGCATGTATTTTCCTCCTCTCACAGGGACTGTGGATATTGGTCACCTGCCCCACCCAGTGCTGATGCACCTGCGGACCTTTTTTGACCTTTGGGACTCATTCATCCTGCAGGCTGTGCAGAGCGGACAGCCCTACATCTCAGACCACATCATGTTTGAGGTCAGAAGTCAATCACTTTATCACTATACGTCCACCATTTTCTTTTCCTGGGTTGTCTAAACTACAAATGCTACTCTTTCTATTGCTGCTATTACCACTGGAGCTATTAATGCTACAACTGCTGCTACTGCTACTACAACTGCTACTATTAGTGCTATTACTACTGTACTATCACTGCTACTAGTGCTGCTACTACTATTATTACTGCTATGCTACTAGGTAATTCAAAAAAACCCATAATGATTGAAGTCACTGGCAAAACCTCTGATGTCCTCTCTACTAAACCACATATTCTCTACTCTAGCAAGCTAGCTATTAAGTTCATTCTATAGCTTCGTTCTGAACCATTATTTCAATGAATTGAACTGAATCAGAAATGCTTTTTTCTTGCTTATTAAAATATGTCATCTTGAGCAATATTTCACAAACATTAACTAATGGCTCACTGCTGCCAATTCAAAAGATAAGTGCTTCTGCTAGAAACTTTGAACTTATCTGGTGGAAAACTAGACTTTAAAATTTTGTAAATGCAACGACTGAAATTGTTCGGTTTGGAGGGCGTACCAAACTGCGACTCCTGAACAAAACAGTTGGTTGTGAATACATGTAACATTACCATTACTCTCCTATTAATGTTATAATGTATAGGCAGAATAGGCAAAGATGCTCACACATTAGCTTCCATTAAACTGACATGGTATGAAAGTAGCTATGTGATTAGCTAGCTAGCTAGCTGATGTAGCAAACGAGTATGATAAGCATGAGTGACATGACGGTTGTCACAGGAGAGTAAAATATGGGGACGTTGATTATTTACTTTCCAGCATTGTATCTCACCAACTAGGTAACTACGTAGCATGAAGTCAACACTCAACAGACTCAAACCACCACTGCACCGTTGTCTGCTGAGCTGCAAATGAATGTTATTGACTGTAATGACAAACTGTAGCTGGCTAGCTACCTCACTAACATAGCAAACAGATGTGATGAGCATGAGTGACATGACGGTCAGGGACAGGGGTATATTAGTTGAAAAGGGAAAATGATGGGGTCATTGTTTATTAACTTTCCAGCAATGTATTTCACAAACTAGTTAGTCGCTTGACTCCGCATCATGTCTGCTCAGTTTTGATGCATACTCTGCCACATGTGCTGCAGACAGTGCTGAAAGTATTGTAAACAATGGAGTCAGAGCGCCCTCTGCTGGACAAACTGTGATGACACCATTTCTAGATAACTCAAAGCGTCAAGTCTTTTTCTGCTTTATGTTCTGTAAAAAAAAAAACGTCGGCGCATATTGGACATCATATACGGCGATACCGATATATCGGTAAAAGGTGATAAATCGGTCAGGCTCTATTAAATTCAATTAAATTTTAATTATATAGCCCCAATTCATAACAGAAGTTATCTCATTGCACTTTTCCTATAGAGCAGGTCTAGACCGTACCGTGAGCAAGCATTTGGCGACAGTGGCAAGGAAAAACTTCCTTTAAGAGGCAGAAACCTTGGACAGAACCAGACTCAATGGTGGGCGGCCATCCGCCGCTGCCGTCTAGCTGCTACTATTCCTACTGTTACTTTTGCTGCCAGTACTACTTTACTACTACCAGTACTACTGCTACTACCACTGCTGCTGCTATGGGTACTTCTACCACTACTAGCAATACCAGTAATACCTATACCTCTACTACTGCTTCTTCAAATACTACCTATACTATACCACCTCCTCTACTTCTACTCCTACAGTATTAAAACCATTTCAACTGCTTGTATCTTTTAGCTAGGTAATAGAACAGGTCAGTCATAACAGGTAGAGCAGAATGAAATAAGATAACGCAAAACCCCACGACCTGGGTAAAATTACGAAGGAAATACAAGTCCTCAGAGGTTCAACAGGGTTTGTATAAAATTCAAACTTTGCCTTGCTATGGTCTCCTCACTCATGGCACTTTACCTGTCGTGTGTGTGTGTGTGTGTGTGTGTGTAGATCCTGCAGCTGCTGCAATGGCTTGACCGTTTTTGGGATGTCTGCAACACACTGCCGGCTGACTCTCAGGGCATCTCTGTGCTGTCTCTGCACTGGCAGTGGGTGCAGAAACACCTCATCCTCCGACTGCCCCAGCTGCTGCTGGGAGACACCGACACCACATTTGAGTAAACACTTTTTTTTCTCCACAATACATTACATAACATTTTCATTGAAGTTAGTCAATTTGTAATAATTTTATTTGCATTTGCTCTAATATTGCAAATAATTGTGGAATTTTATTTTTCAATGTCTACTGTTAATATACAATGGTGTTTGCTCCCTTCCTGATTTCTTATTTTTTTTTGCATATTTATCACACTTAGATGTTTCAGATCATCAAACAAATTTAAATATTAGTCAAAGATAACACAAGTAAACACAAAATGAAGTTTTTAAATGATGGTTGTGTGTGTGTGTGTGTGTGTGTGATGGTTGTGTGTGCGGAATTTTGGCCCACTCATCTTTGCAGAATTGTTGTAATTCAGCCACATTGGAGGGTTTTCAAGCATGAACTGCCTTTTTAAGGTCATGCCACAGCATCTCAATAGGATTCAGGTCAGGACTTTGACTAGACCACTCCAAAGTCTTCATTTTGTTCTTCTTCAGCCATTCAGAGGTGGACTTACTGGTGTGTTTTGGATCACTGTCCTGCTGCAGAACCCAAGTTCGCTTCAGCTTGAGTTCACAAACAGATGGCCGGATATTCTCTTTCAGGAGTTTTTGGTAGACAGCAGAATTCATGGTTCCATTTATCACAGCAAGTCTTCCAGGTCCTGAAGCAGCAAAACAGCCCCAGACCATCACACTACCACCACCATTTTTTACTGTGGTTTTTATGTTCTTTTTCTGAAATGCGGTGTGACTTTTACGCCAGATGTAATGGGACACACACCTTCCAAAAAGTTCAACTTTTGTCTCGTCAGTCCACAGAATATTTTCCCAAAAGTCTTGGGGATCATCAAGATGTGATCTGGCAAAAATGAGACGAGCCTTAATGGTCATTTTGCTCAGCAGTGGTTTTCGTCTTGGAACTCTGCCATGCAGGCCATTTTTTCCCAGACTTTGGAGTGGCCTAGTGGAGATAAGTTGAGCAAGCTGTTTGCAAATGTTTATTCAACATCTGTTGCATAATAGCTGAACCTTATGTGGATTCAGATGTGAATTTGATACAGCATTCTAGGTAGGCTGACAGACTATGGAGTGGCCAAGTCAAAGTCCTGACCTGAATCCTAATGAGATGCTGTGGCATGACCTTAAAAAGGCAGTTCATGCTCGAAAACCCTCCAATGTGGCTGAATTACAACAATTCTGCAAAGATGAATGGGCCAAAATTCCTCCACAGCACTGTAAAAGACTCATTGCAAGTTATCGCAAACGCTTGATTGCAGTGGTTGCTGCTAAGGGTGGCCCAACCAGTTATTAGGTTTAGGGGGCAATCACTTTTTCACACAGGGCCATGTAGGTTTGGATTTTGTTTTCCCTTAATAATAACGACCTTCATTTAAAAACTGCATTTTGTGTTTACTTGTGTTATCTTTGACTATTATTTAAATTTGTTTGATGATCTGAAACATTTAAATGTGACAAACATGCAAAAAAATAAGAAATCCGGAAGGGGGCAACCACTTTTGCACACCACTGTATTTCCACTTACTAACACTTATGCCTGTGACAGAGGTCACCAGGAGCTGCAAGCAGTCTCTGCAGCCATCCAGACTGTTCTGTCCACCCAGGTGTCTGTAGCCACAGCTCTGAAAGGCATCCAGAAAACCCTAGGGAAACCTCTGCCATTCAAGGTCTGGAGACACTTCATCAGCTCTACTTTACTGTCAGGCCTAGTCTTTGCAGATATTGATCATCACTTGTTCTTTTTATGTTTGCTGTCTTTTCTATGGTCTTTTCTATCTTGTCTAATATGGTTGTCCAACCAACTATAAGAAAGTATTTAAAAGCCAGTAGTGTAGTGTCATTTCTGAGATTATCTGAATCACATGAAGTCACATCCATCTTCGTCTCCAGTTGGACTCAGTGGCTGAGTGCGCGTCTCAGCTCAGGCTCCTGAGTAAAGCCCTGGATGTGAGCGATCTAAGGCTGGATGGCACCACAGGTCTTTGGAGGCAGGAGCTGGTCCGACTACAGGGTGCTGGGCTCGGGCTGGACATCAAAGAGAGTCTGCTAGAAGCCTGGGGCCTCGTTCTGCTGGCAAACAACCAGCTGGATCCACAGAAGTCTGGTGAGCTTGTGTCACAGAAAGACCTTATACCTGTGTGTACCTGCTGTGGTGGCTATGGGGCCATATGGGGCTCATTGCACTCCTATAGAGCAGGTCTAGAGCGTACTACTTATAATATTATTGACCCAACAATTCCCACCATGAGCAAACACTTTGCGACAGTGGGGTGGTAGCGTGGAAAAAATCATTTTAGCATATTTTTATGATTTTGCAACAAAAGTGCCACCTAGTGGCCGATTGGTCCCCTGATGGGGGATGGGAAACTATTGGCCCAAGTTTCGCGTTAATTGGACAGAGCTACATTGAGATATGACATCACTTCATGTTTTGACTGCAACCCACAGGAAGTTTTTGCTTTATAACTTGTGCACTTTTAATCATGAGAATCCATAGATTTCATATGCACAGTTTTGTGCAGATTGGACTCGGAGATCTTCTTCTTTTCCTTTCGGCTGTTCCCTTTCAGGGGTCGCCACAGCGAGTCATGTGCCTCCATCTAACCCTGTCCTCTGCATCCTCTTCACTCACACCAATTAACTTCATGTCCTCTCACACTACATCCATAAATCTCCTCTTTGGTCTTCCTCTAGACCTCCTGCCTGGCAGCTCCAACCTCAGCATCCTTCTACCAATATATTCACAGTCTCTCCTCTGAACATGTCCGAACCACCTCAGTCTGGCCTCTCTGACTTTATCTCCGAAACATCTAACATGAGCTGTCCCTCTGATGTACTCATTCCTGATCCTGTCCATCCTCGTCACTCCCAAAGAGAACCTCAACATCTTAAGCTCTGCTGCCTCCAGCTCTGCCTCTTGTCTTTTCTTCAGTGCCACTGTCTCTAAGCTGTACAACATCGCTGGTCTCACTACCGTCTTGAACACCTTTCCTTTCATTCTTGCTGATACTCTTTTATCACACAACACACCTGACACTTTTCTCCAACCGTTCCAACCTGCTTGCACTCGCCTCTTCACCTCTTTTCCACAGTCTCCATTGCTCTGAACTGTTGACCCTAAGTACTTAAAGTCCTGCACCTTCTTCACCTCTGCTCCCTGTAACCTCACCGTTCCACCTGGGTCCCTCTCATTGACACACATGTATTCTGTCTTATTGCAGCTAAGCTTCATTCCTTTGTTTTCCAGAGCAGACCTCCATCTTTCTAAATTTTCGTCCACCTGCGCCCTGCTCTCACTACAAATCACAATGTCATCCGCAAACATCATAGTCCATGGAGATTCCTGTCTAACCTCATCTGTCAGCCTGTCCATCACCAGAGCACACAAAAAGGGGCTCAGAGCTCTCGGCACCCTGTCATACGCTTTCTCTAAATCTACGAAGACACAATGCAACTCCCTATGACCTTCTCTGTACTTCTCAATCAGCATCCTCAAAGCAAATACTGCATCTGTTGTACTCTTTCTAGGCATGAAACCATATTGCTGCTCACAAATGCTCACCTCTGCCCTTAGCCTAGCTTCCACTACCCTTTCCCACAACTTCATTGTATGGCTCATCAGCTTTATTCCTCTGTAGTTGCCACAGCTCTGCACATCTCCCTTGTTCTTAAAAATTGGCACCAGTACACTTCTCCTCCATTCCTCGGGCATCCTCTCACTCTCCAAGATCTTGTTAAACAAACTAGTCAGAAACTCTACTGTCACCTCTCCTAGACACTTCCATACCTCCACAGGTATGTCATCAGGACCAACTGCCTTTCCACTCTTCATCCTCTTCAACGTCCTCCTCACTTCACTCTTGCTAATCTTTGATACGTCCTGCTCCACACCAGTCACCTCTTCTACTCTTCGTTCCCTTTCATTTTCCTCATTCATCAACTCTTCAAAGTACTCCGTCCATCTTCCCATCACACTCCTGGCACTGGTCAATACATTTCCATCCTTATCTTTAATCACCCTAACCTGCTGCACATCCTTCCCATCTCTATCTCTTTGTCTGGCCAACCTGTACAAATCCACCTCTCCCTCTTTAGTGTCCAACCTAGCATACAAGTCCTCATATGCTCTTTGTTTGGCCTTTGCCACCTCTACCTTCACCTTACGCTGCATCTCCCTGTACTCCTGTCTACTCTCTTCAGTCCTCTCAGTGTCTCACTTCTTCTTAGCTAACCTCTTTCTCTGTATACACTCCTGCACTTCCTCGTTCCACCACCAAGTCTCCTTGTCCACTTTCCTCTTTCCAGATGACACACCGAGTACCCTCCTACCTGTCTCCCTGATCACATTAGCTGTAGTGGTCCAGTCATCTGGGAGCACTTCCTGACCACCCAGAGTCAGTCTCCTCCCTGAAAACTACACGACATTCTTCCTTTTTCAACTTCCACCACTTCGTCCTCTGCTCTGCCTTTGTCCTCTTCATCTTCCTCACCACCAGAGTCATTTTACACACTACCATCCTATGTTGTCTGGCTACACTCTCCCCTACTACTACTTTACAGTCACTGGTCTCTTTCAGATTACAATGTCTACACAAGATGTAGTCCACCTGAGTGCTTCTTCCACTCTTATATGTCACCCTATGTTCCTGCCTCTTCTGGAAGAAAGTGTTCACTACAGCCATTTCCATCCTCTTTGCAAAGTCTACCACCATCTGTCCTTCTGCGTTCCTGTCCTGAAGACCAAACCTGCCCATCACATTCTCATCACCTCTGTTCCCTTCACCTACATGCCCACTGAAATCTGCACCAATCACCACTCTCTCACCTCTGGGGATGCTCTGCATCACTTCATCTAACTCACTCCAGAATTTCTCCTTCTCTTCTAACTCACATCTTATCTGTGGGGCATAACCACTCACAACATTGAACATCACCCCTTCAATTTCCAGCTTCAGACTCATCAACCTGTCTGATACTCTTTCACCTCTAGAACATTCCTCACAAACTCCTCTTTCAGGATAACTCCTACTCTGTTTCTCTTCCTATCTGGCCCATGGTAGAACAACTTGAACCCTGCTCCTAAGCTTCTAGCCTTGCTACCTTTCCACCTGGTCTCCTGGACACACAGTATGTCCACCTTCCTTCTCTGCATCATGTCAATCAACTCTCTAGCCTTCCCTGTCATAGTCCCAACATTCAAAGTCCCTACTGTCAGTCCTACATTCTTAGCTTTCCTCTTCTCTCTCTGCCTACGAACACACCTTCCTCCTCTCCTTCTTCGTCTTTGACCAACAGTAGTCCAATTTCCACCGGTACCCTGTAGGTCAACAGCACCGGTGGCGGTCGTTGTTAACCCGGGCCCCGACCGATCTGGTATGGAAGTCATTTTCACGATTCGCATTTTTAATTTGGCATGTGTTTTATGTCGGATGCCCTTCCTGACACAACCCTCTGCATTTATCCAGACTTGGGACTGGCACAAGAAGACACTGACTTGTGCCCCCTTGTGGTTGCATTAGATTGGACTCAGAGATATAGATATTAATTGATGTTTTTCATTTTTTGAAAAATATATTGACAGACTTGTGAATTGACCATAGGTTGCAGTGAGGCAAACTTGTGTCACACATCAGTGGAAGTGCTGAAAAAATTTCAGCTCTGTAGGACTGTTTTTTTGTTTTTTGTTTTTTGGTGACTTATTTGAAATTTGTAATGTGAAATGTCTAAAAATTTACATTTGTTTTAATAAGCTACGCCCACTTTAATCAATCATTACAAAATTTTAGGCATCAACTGAGTCATGCGCAAACCGAATTTCGTAGGAATACATGCAACCATTTACGAGACTTTTTGCATTTGTAGTGCCACCTTGTGGCCACTCGGCGCAACATTTCGCACCAAGCCACAATGGGGCATGTGAAAGTGCTGGCCCAAGTTTCGTGTTAATTGGACAATCGACAGTCTATACCTCCCCTGTGAATTTCACTTGCATAACTCTTACGGCGTAGGCTGCAGTACCACCTCAGACACCAAAAATGACACATGTCAACCAGCAGGTGGTGCTATAATCGAGGTAAACGCGTTTTGGCCAGTAGCTCCCACATAGTACGTTGCACATTCGAAAACTTTACATGCATGCGTTCCCTGAATTGAGCTGCATTTTGTGATCTAGGCCACGCCTATTTCCGCCTATAATTGTTTTCTGCAAAATGAAATATGCAAAACCTACTTTTTCAAACTCCTCCTAGGCTGTGAGTCCAATCTGCATGAACTTTTGCACGTGGAATCTATGGTCCCTCATGTTCAAACGTTTTTAAAAGAATTTTGATACTCCAAAAAATGTGTTAGGGTATTTATAAAGGAACAACTTCCTGTAAGTTGAAGTAAAACAGGAAATTAAGTAATTTCTCCACAGATTTATCTGATTAACACGAAACTTGGGCCAATACTTTCCCGTGCCCCATTGAGGCTCAGTGCAAAATCTGGTGCCAGTTGGCCACTAGGTGGCGCTACAAATGTGAAAAGTTTATATCTCGTAATTGGCTGCATGGATTTGTACGAAATTCAGTATGCACGATCTAGGGTCATGACTCAGTTGATGCCTAAAATTTGGTAATGATTGATTAAAAAATGGGTGTGGCTTATTACAACAAATGTAAATTTCTACACGTTTCACATGCCAAACTTCAAAAATTCATCCGTATGTCCTACACAGCTGATATATTTTCAGCACATCCACTGACAAAAGTTTGCCTCACTGCAACCTATGTATGGTCAATTAAGAAGTCTGTCACTCTATTTTTTTCAAAATATGAAAAAATGTATATCTATATCTCCACAAAGGTCTGTGCGATCTGCACAAAACTTTGCACATAGAATCCCATAGGATATTCCAAATAACACGGAACTTGGGCCAGTACTTTCCCATGCCTAACCAGGCTTAGTGCAAAATTTGGCACCAATCGGCCACTAGGTGGCACTTTTGTTGCAAAATCACGACATATGCGAAATCTACTTTTTTGAACTAATCTTAGATTGCATGTCCAATCTGCATAAATTGTTGCAAAAAAAAAAATAGAATGAGTAATCTAAGGCATGGAACAAGCAGCAGGATCAGGTGAATGATGAGGTGAATGCAGGGGATTTTGCATGATGGATCTATAAAGTAAATGACACTAGAGCTGGATGGACATTTCTATTTTTTTGGTCTGCTACACTCCTAAGACTGAAGGCTTGTCTCTTGCGGTGCTGTAACTCCCTATGACAGAAATGGTTCCTCAAGTTTGTAACTTGTTAAGTCATACACATGAAAAAGCTCATTTAAAGTAGTACAGATTTTCCACCTTCAGTGATGATTGTTGCAGGCCCTAGTTAGCAAGTAAGAAACCCATAGAAATACATTCATGGTAGCTGTAGTATGTGGAAATTATTTGCACATTTACAATTTTAGCATCAATGTGATCAATTACTGTCCCAATTTCTGTTGTTGGTGTGGTTACAGTTTCACTGTAACCTTGCTGTTGCATGAGGCTTTCTGTGAATTTTGAAAGTTGAATAAATGGCTAACTACAATAGTCAGGTTTTCTTTCAATAGGCTAATTTTGTATGATGGCAGTCTAGGCATGGGACGATATGAAACTTTCATGTCACGATTATTCTGGCGAAAATAATTGCAATTCACACTATTATCCCGATAATAATTAAAATATGCTTAAAACTCTTAAAATGGCACTAAAACATACTGGAATCACCTTACATTACCTTACACTTATCATTACCTTACATTTTGTTAAACAAATATTTTTATTGCATCACAGATAGGACAAATCTTTAGTGAGCACCCTTTTTAGTGTCAAACAATCTTAAATAAGGTAAGCATTTGGTAATTTTTTTAAAATGACACCACTGCTTTGTCTAAAGTTAAGCCTTGCACTTTATGTATTGTGCAAGCCCAGGGTAGACGTAATGGAAATTGACGTCTAACTCCACCACTGCTCGTCACTTTGTAAGAAATCTCAAAATCCAGTGGGCAGATTATTGCCACTCTAAGGCCAAAATGTCAATTTAGACACTTAATCTCATAAGGGCTCAATATATTCAGTTTTTATGCTTCCCCCAAAATCCAGGAATTTGTCAGAAAATTGGAGAAGAAAATTGGATTTTTAAAAATGCCATATGTGGTGCAGAAACTTACCATTTATCACTAGAAAATGCTGTTTCTACTAAAAATGCATGTGGATGCTGATAGCTGAAATTAATCGCAAAGCATTGCTGAAAATGCAGAAATCTGAAATGAATTTGCCTGAAAAATCTGAAAGCTCAAATGTATTGCACTGCTCAAAAACCTGGAAGCTGAAATGTAAACTGGTAGAATTGAAAGTTGAATCGAAGCATAAAAGTCCTTAAAGAGCATAACATTTTAACATTTGTATTTCTGTAGCTGAAAGTATGCAGAAGTGGTAGTCGACCAAAAAACGTATAGAAGAATACATTTCCAAACATTTCTGAAAATGCAGAAATGTGAAATGAATTGCCAGAATTGGAAGCTTAATTGCATTACCTCAAAAAGCTAAGAGCTGAAATACATTGCTAAAAAATCTGGAAGCTAAACTGTAATATTGACAATGGTTTTAACTATATATATATATATAGGAAGGAAGACGGTGTAGTCCCTCATTCATCCAGGAGTGTTCCATCGTAGAAAATGTTCAAGACGTTTCGGCTCATTCTCAAATGCGAATGACTTCCGGATGGGAGCCGAAACGTCTTGATTTTGAAAACATTGTCCAGATGACTACGACTGAAACCTTTTCTACGATAGGAAGGAACCATATGTATGAAGTAGTAATCTCTGTCTTTCCTGTCCATATCTCGAGATCCGATCGACTTCACACTTGGCAGGTGTATTGCTGAGGGCCTGAGGGAGTGCATTGTTGAATTTGGTGCAATGTAAACACAGGACATGTTTAATTTTAATAAACAAGTGATCAGAGATGCTCTCTGTGCAGCAGCGGGGCTTCAGGTCTCTGCTACATGCAGCTGGAGATCAGAGCTATAGCCTACAGCAAGTCAGAGAAAAGAAAATAGTCGGCTCTGTTTCTGAATGCGGAGTATGCTGTCCAGGAGTAACCAGATGTCACACTGCAGTGGCCAATCCGTTGATCAGACCGTTCAGACTACCCCACAGTCAGCCTGTAATATCACTGAAACCGGGCACTATCCAGGCAGAGACCAAACTATGATACTCTTCCAATTGTGTCATCGCTTGGTTTATTTTGTGTACCCAGCTTCGATGTCTGCGTCTGGCTTGCAGTCTATGCTGAAAAATAGCGATATCAAGAAGCTTTCTTTGGTTTGTGTTCATTTGTTTGAGAGAGAGACACCGAGGTGGTTGAGCGACCTAGAGAATGAATGTGGAGAGGGAGCGCTGCTAGGGAGAAAGCTGGTGAATAGGAATAAGAGAAATAAAACGTTATTTTCTTCTTGATTGTTTCACAGCGGTTACGTTCTAAAGCAAATAAACAGGCCCACATCCCCACCACTGCAACGCGTGATTTGGGCTGAATAACCTCTTCTTAAGGAAAGAGCAGGGTGTTGAAGCGGTGACTGTCCTCCGCTGTTGGAGTGGAGCATTTCTCACAATCTGGAAATGAATTTGGAGAGTGGATATTCTTACTCAAGATAAAATATGATGACTTGGAAATTGCATAGGGTCTAACTGAAAATGGTTACATATGCAATATAGTCAAATAACGAAGTCCTTGCATGAGTTGTTTGCACCAAAAACATTGTTTGTACTGGATAATAATAAAACCATAAGCATGAGCACAGCCTACAATCCGAGCTGTATGGGGGTCAGAGAAAACGTTTTTTTTCTGGTGTGTAGTAAACAGCGAAAACACAGCTTTTAGGCTACTTCCCATGGGCAGTTCAAAACCAGTATGTCTCATATAAGCACAAATCTTTTGAGCAAATATACTCACTCAAATGATCCAAACTGAAGGCACTGAAAATAAACTGAGAGCTCAATACAATCGATCCACTTTATTTTCAGATGCATCATTTTTCAAAAGCTCTCTGTTATGTATTTTATTTTGGTAAATGGTAAATGGACTGTACTTGTATAGCGCCTTTCTAGTCTTCTGACCACTCAAAGCACTTCACACACTACATATCACATTCACCCCATTCACACACTGATGGCAGAACTGCTCATCAGTACAAAGAAACTAATTAATCATTCACACACCGTGGACGACCCGCTCTACCATTAAGCCACAGCCGCCCAGAATTTTTAAATGCAGTCCTCATTACAGTTGAAATGACAAAAGATTCACTATTACAGTAGGCCTACTTAACATCTGTGTTAAGTTATTTTTTCATACGTTGAAGCGGCAATACTGGTGGCCAAGCAGTCGGCCTGTTCCATACAGGCACGTTTTGAACTGCACTAGTATTTTGAAAATCCAGCCTCCACCAGAGTGCCCATTGTGAACTCCTGTTACCTGGTTGGGGCTCCGTGTATGTGTGGTTGTCAGTACAAATGCCCACAAAGATAGAAAAACCAGTTTGTGTGTGTCTGTGCATGTGTGTGAATTGTGAATTAAACCTGAAACAGTAGAGGGTTCAGTGTTTGCCATTAATTACCTATACTGTGGCAGCCCACCACAGTTTCATAATGAACCGAAAATATTTTACACCTTTCATAATAAAATATAAGATCTCTAAAGTTGTGTTTTCCGCTGTTGCCACAGCAAAGCATCTCTCCCGCCCCCGCCACAGTTAGTCATTCTGTGGGAAACACTGAGGTTTGAATCTATTAACAGTTAAAAAAGGAGGGAGAGAGAGGTTCCAACTTCCAAAAATAGCTTAAAAGCAATCTACCAATCAGAAAGAGAGGCACAAACGGGTGGGGGTTTAAGCAGCTAATGAAATCATATCAAAATAATGTATCCTGGGCCTGAAAATGTTCATTGAACAGAACTGGTGATAACACACAGAGAACCCTGCCGAGGTACCACTCAAAGAAGACATCAAAGATCAAAAACTATAGGATGTTTTGCTGAACAGTTTTCACTATGAGCATTAGAAGACTTTGCTGAAGATGTAGACATGTGGATAAAGTTAAAAATGACTGAGAAATCAGTCACATCTCAGAAACGTCCCCACATTTGTGTTTTTGCTCAAGAGTGACAGAGAGAAAATATTATTATAATATTATTATTATAATTAATGAGACAGTTGAAGAGCTCTCAAGGTGCTTTGAGGCAGACATTTCAAAAACTGTACGTCCTACTGCTTAAATAGTTACATGGTGTGAAAGAGGACAAATCTGTTTACGTTTTAATGTATACATTATGTATGAGAAGTGAAAGTTGTGGAAGTTACAAGGGTTGAAGTCAGAACATTAGGAACAGCAGAAGAGGATCACTGGGTGACGTCACAGGTCAAATGACACACTCTAAGGAGCGCAATCATAAGGCTCTTCTCATTTCTCTATTTTGTGCTTCCTCGTCTCCTCGTCTCCTCCTTCCTCCTGCCTAAGACCCGGAAATCGATCTCTCAATCGATATACATATATATATATATATATAATATAAAAATATATATATAATATAAAAATATATATATATATAAAATATAAAAATATACTATATGTCACTTTATTTATATAGTACTTGTCAAAGTATGACATCTGTACATTCTCGTCAAATTATGCCATGTTGTGAAGTGAGTTAAAAGTAAATATATAAGTTGTCAAGAACACAGTTGTGATGATCATCTAACAGAGATCATAGAATATAGCGGTAGGCTATAACTATAGGGATATAACAAAACAATGGACAGATGATGCAGCTGTGCCACACGTCATATTTAATTGACGTCACTTTAAATATCTGCTCCGAAGCAAGGATATATCATTTAGTTAAATGCTATAAAAGGGGGGTTTCACTTTCGCGTCATAATTGACAGCTGAGCCCTGGTCGCTGTTGAGTCGGTCGGGTGTATGGGCGAGACTTCGATACCGCAGCTCCAACCCCGATCACTACTGCACAGCCTCTGGCTCCAAAAGACGTCACCAGCGCAAGATGGCCCAGCTGTATCCGGGATATTTTGGCTTCACTTTCGTACAGTGGGTGGTACATAGTCAATGAGTGCAGTCAATGAGTGTCATACACCCCATTATAAACTCAGAAAAGGACTGAAAGATAGCATAAAACTGATAATTCAAAAACTGTAAAAAAATTTCAAAAAGCTGAATACAAGTTTAATAGTTCAAAGTCTTGTGACCTTTTTAAGTATAAAAGGTAGAAAAAAGCTGAATACAAGCACACATGTCTTTTAAAGAGCTGAATATTTTGAATGGTTTCTGTAGCTGAAAGTATGCAGAAGTACTAGTCAACGGAAAAACGTACGGAAGACGGAATAAGTCAACAATAGTGTGAATTTAGTCTGAGACTTCACTTTCCATGATTGGAAAAATTTTCTTCTCTTTCTTAGCTGTGCTCTTCACTAGATCAGTTTAAACAAAAACATGGGGGCCTCATGCAAGAACGTTTTGATATTCTTGTCCTAAACTCTCTTAGGTTTGCTCTAAGATTCAGCAATTTAACAGCAGCTGAAAATCTTTTATCTGCTGACTTCCAGTGGTTTAACCTTTCACGCAGCTGCAGTGTACAGGTGTACTCCAGGGTATGTCAGTATACCGTGACCTCACTGTTTGGTGTGGTTACAGGTACAATAGAGCACACTTCTGACGACACCCATCAGTGATGCTGGCTAAGTTACTCTTTAATTGCACAAACTTGACATTTTTTAGCTTGATGAATGCCACCTGCTCATGAGTAGGTGTTCCTCTCCATTTGTCTGCAAGTTTCATTCATAAAAATGACAAGAGTAAAAAAAGACCTTCACACTGCAGAGCTTTAAGTCCTTAGTAAATTTTGCAGTATCTATATTTCTTTTAGGGGACCTGGGGGAAAAATGAGAAAATATTATTACAGCTGTCAGCTGCCGGATGATGTTCACATGGACCTGAGTAAAGACACTGGGGCAGCTGTAGAGTGTGAGCATTTTTCTAATAATTACTGTATAATAAGCTGTCATGCCAAAATACTCATGGCAATAAAAAAAGTTGTTGAATCTCTCTAAAGCAATGATGTACATCACTGGTACAGTAAACAGTATAAAAATGTTCTATTAATTTTTATTTGAACTTGAATATTTGAACTCCAAATTAATTCAGACTAAGTTAATTTACGTTTTTGTACTTATAGTTAAGTCAAACAAGCATCTTCTCCTCGGCAGAAAGGCAGACTATCTGTACATGACTTATACGACAGGTTGGGTTCACTTGTGAGTTTTGTTCATACCTATGATTAAATTTTGAGTACGAAAAAACTGGTGAATACTATGAGTTCTTAAATGCCATGTAAGAACAAATCTGTTTTTA
The DNA here is from genome assembly GCF_020085105.1 of Siniperca chuatsi. NCBI lineage: Eukaryota > Metazoa > Chordata > Actinopteri > Centrarchiformes > Sinipercidae > Siniperca > Siniperca chuatsi. Next base: position 4,791,384 of record NC_058057.1, read on the forward strand.
CAAGTGGTAATGAGGCCCATTCCCGCTTTTTTTCTGTGACAGTTGGTAAAAACAGACAATATCTATCAGCCCATAGCCAAGAAATATTCCTATGATGCTCCCATCAGGATAAACCCTCTTGGTTGTAATGACTTCATATGCCCACGCCACCCTCAGACAAACTTTACATCTTTAGCCCCACAGCTGTTCAGGCTCTAAGAATATTTACATCATCATTATATTGTTTGTCCTGGTCCTGTCCAGCACATTGGCACTGTGGCGTGTAATGAACATTGCAATCTGTATGGGACACTTATGGGCCATTGAACGTTTTGTCTTGGTTCACCTTTGAAAAAAATCCAGTGTGCTATTAAAAGGTCAATATGTGAATGTCATACTATATTCTCCCATCAGGAGTGTTGGCAAGGTTGGTGTCAAGTGTGGAGCAGCAGCAGCATCAGATGACCTCCAGAGGACTCTTGGAGGTCTGCTCCTTGTCTGAAGGTGAGGAGCCAGGAGACGGCGTCCAACTGGCCAGAGCGGAGCTGCAACAGCTCAGCCGTAGGGCTCAGCTCTGGCCTCTGATGGAGGAACTGGCTGTACTCAACCAGCTGCGACTTAGCACTGACCTGCTGCACCTGGCTCTTTCTCCTGGGTAAAACTTTATTTCCTCCTCAACCATACAAAATTATTAATGGGGACTGACAGTTGGACTGTTTAGTGAACTCTAGTGATTTTCAGTGACCAGGAGGCTGAGGACAGCTTACGTCGAGAACTCTCCAGACATCTGCGCTACTGTCTCCAGTCCACACCGATGAACGTCAGTCAGCTCCAGCCACTGTGGTTCCTGCTAAGCAGTGACAGGGTCAGTAGAATAAGGTTTCAGCAACAATATAAGTCCCCCTCCACTCAAAAATGTGTTTTGCTTATTATTATTACTTCAGCTGGATGTTTGACCTTCATTGTGCAGAATGATGTATGCACTGAGTTTGTGGTCCAGTATGCCACTTACACAAGTGTGATATGAAAACTTGAAGCCACCAGGTCACAGACACTGAGAATGAAGTTTTAAGTGAAGTTGGAGACATCTTGTGTCCAGCAGTTAAATTTGGAAATGAACAATATTTGGATATTCATA
>NC_058057.1:4810000-4825000 GCF_020085105.1 Siniperca chuatsi
GTCCTGATGGTCTGGCTGTCACCTCAGAAGGACCTTATGACTTCTACCAGCAGCCCAACATGAGCGAGGCCCGCCTCTGTCTTCCTGTCCTGGACCAGTTGAGTGTGGCAGTGAAGCAGAGACTGGAAGACTGGCCAGAGCACCCAGCTCTTGTACAGGTCAGTTAACTTTTTACTTCAAGGCCTGTAGTGAGTTAGCATGTAGGGATTCAATGTTGTAACGCAAGGAATGTAACAGGAAGCAAGGCCTCTTGATAGACAATCTTTGGTTATTCCCAGGATCAAACCTGTGACCTTTTCCTCCAGTCTCGCCAATAGGGTGGGACAAAATAATATTTACCATGAGGCGATAGGTATACCATGGTAGCTCTCCCTTTTAATAAGGCCGCCATTGCTTTATAGTAGTATTGTATACACAGGAATTTTATGATTGGAGACATTTGTTAGCAGTTTAGTGTATTTAATCAGGACAGGTACTAATAAATAAAAACCTGCATCTACAGAAAGCATAACAATTGGTGATGAATTTCACTGGTGGTAACTTAACATACACTCAAATGAAAAACTGCAGTACAGTATATCTGCCAAACTGACCATGAAAATTTTGGGTCTTATTAATATTAATAAAAACCATGGTATCTTAAATGGCTAAATCAAATATTACTGATGACAAGCTCAAATTTTAAATCAGTAAACATAACCACAGTGTCCATAGAAGTGTCAAGTTATACCATCTCTACACAGAGCAGAAAAGTAGTAAAAAAATTCCATGTGATTGCTTAAACAGTAAAGGTGACTGGTAAATGCTTGCATTTGTAGCTTCTGTGGCTTGTAGACAAAGTAGGTAATCTCCTGCTCTAAATACACCTGCTACTGTAGTAATAATAAACTAATAGTAAAAAACTTTATTTGGATAGCATCTTTCATACAAGAAATGCAGCTTAAGGTGCTTTACAGCAAAGAAAATACATGCACTGAGTGCTTCACATAAAAAAACAACAGAATACATAACATATAAACAGAGATAGAATATAGTTAATGTAAAATAAAGATACTTTAATATGAAAGAAAGGCATGAATCAGGTTTTTTTTAGGTTTTTTTTAGTGTGTACTCTTCAGGTGAGTTGTGAAACTGATCTTGGTTGCTATAATGTATAATCCGGCCTTTGTCTGTTGTTTTCTAGCTGACTGTGGTGATGGAGAGGATCATGGCTTTCAGTCTGGCCAGTCCACTGGCTAAGTTCCTCAATGGTCTGGAGATCCTGCTCAGTAAAGCACAGGTGAGCTCTGTTAGCAATATACCTCACGTGTCATTTCAGACTTCCACATAGTGTTGCTACATTTAATCAACTAGAAAAGAAATCAGTGACAGTTCAATAGCCAACTTAATCTATCAGGTAAAAATACCAAAAATCTGCAAGTTATAGTTTTCAAATGTTTGAAAGTTTGTTGCACAAAGGTGAGCTCTGTTATTTTTTGTCACCTCTGTTCTCTGCTGTTCTCTTCAGGACTGGGAGAATAACGCCAGCCACTCAGTCTCTCTGCGGAAGGAACTGGAACCAGTCACCCTGCTCATTGTGCAGTGGCGCAAACTGGAGCTCAAGTAAGACAAGAGGGCCTAAATCCAGCCAGCATCTTTTGCTACTTTTTAGATATGGTATCAATTTTTTTAAAAAGTATACATTTTTTTACAAAACCAAACAAACAGAGAGAGAGAGAACATACAGTAGCACAATGTAAATTCCACGTAGGGATTTCAAATATTAGTAGTGGTAATGGTAGTGCTAATAACATTAATATTAATAAAGAATAATACTAGCAGTAATAATTTAGCAATGATAATAATAAGACTAATAATATTAATGGGGGCAGTAGGTGGCTTGTAATCATAGATCCAGACTCTACAGCTCTGGAAGCAGAAGTACCTGCTGAAAGCGACAGAAGGAGGAGGGAGGCAAGAAAGTACAAAACTATGGGATAGAGAAGATGTCGAATTAGTAACATGTATTAATGGGATAAGAATGCATATAGATGGAAAGGGAGGAGAGAGGTGCATCATGGGAAGTCTCCCAACAGTCTAGGCCTATAGCAGTATATCTAAGGGATGGTTCAGAACTCACCTAAGCCAGCCCTAACTATGAGCTTTATCAAAGAGGAAAGTCTTAAGCCTACTCCTAAATGTGGAGATGGTGTCTGCACTCCAAACCCAAACTGGGATCTGATTCCACAGGAGCAGTGGACTCAGAGGAGTCTGAGGGCCGACGGCAACTGAGTTAGAGGGGGGATAAGCAGGAGCCGGTGTGTCGAATCTGTTAAAGAACAGATTAAGTTCGTTGGCCCTGTCCAGGCTCTCTTCAACTACTCTGCTGCCAGTCAGTCTGAAGCCAGTGATGCTCTTCATGCCGGAGAAGAGCTTTATGCATCCTTAATGTTAGCATACAGCAGGTCCAGTCTCCTCTCCTCTCTAGTAGGACAACTCACATACTGGCGAAATTAGTCAGAGTTGTTGAAACACTGACATGGTTGAAGTCACCCGAGATTAATATGAGTCCACTCGGGTGTTGAGTCTGGAGTTGTGCTATGGCGGTGTGAATGATGCCAGGTTAGCAGAGGGGGGGATGTAAACAGTCACAACAATGGTATGAGAGAATTCATGTGGCAGATAATATGGCCGGAGTCCCACAGCTCAGTTCAATATCCGGCCTCTCTCTTCCCTCGCCGCTTCGTTCCACCTCTGCATCTTTGGTGTATCCTCCAAATATCAGTGGGGACATTGGTTGTCCTGGGCGCCATGCTGCTCGGCTTCAGCATGATCAGCTGTTCCCTGGTGTAAACAATGCGGTCAAACAGCTGTTCTGCAGCTGTGCCCTGACCGAGTAGCAGGAGAAGAAGTTTCACGCCGAAAACAAATACCAAAACACTCCCTACTCTCATTTTCGTAAAGAGTGTAGTTTAAATTACACTTAAACAAAAGTTACTCAAGTTTTAAAAAGTTGGAAAAAGTAAGATGACGAGACGGAGCAACAGCAACAGGCAGCATGCACGTTGGCGCATGTGCACTTCCTTAAAGGAGTGTTTCCTAATAATATTGCCTAAAGGAAGCATAAATAAGGTGAATAGAATTGGTCCAAGCACAGAACCTTGCAGAACTCTGTGACTAATTTTGGCGTGCATAGAGGATTCATCATTAACATGTACAAACTGAAATCAATCTGTTAAATAGGACTTAAACCAGCTTAGTGCAGTTCCTTTAATACCAATTAAATGTTCCAGTTTCTGTAATAGGATGTGATGGTCAATGGTGTCAAATGCAGCACTAGGTTAGAGGTTGTCATTACCCTTTAATGTAGCACTGAGGTGTTCCATAGGGAAAACCTTAAATGTTTCTCTGTAATGTGACTGAGGGAGGTTTCTCCTTGATCCACTGGAACAGAATGCATTGCCTCGCTAGAAGCAGAAGTTTACCCATGAAAGTCAGCTGCCCAGCGGATAAAGATTAAGTTTGTTGGCCCTGTCATAGGTATATTCAAGAGAAACAAACCTGGTTCTGTATTTACTGTTTTGTGGAAAAATGGGCTAAGCTCCCTCTCCCAGCTTAAAAATTCTGTATTCAGTGACACCAGATAGTCTGTGGTGGTTCCTGATAGTCTCTGTGAGTGTTTCGAGTACAAGTGCAAATAATAGCAGTGACAGGGGACAGCCTTGATATGTACCTCTACTCAAGGGGAAAATGGCAGAAATTGAGCCATTTACCAGAACCCTCGAAAATGGAGACCTGTATAGAAGTTTAACCCACTCAATAAAACCAGAGTGCAACCCAAACCCATCGAAAACATCAAAAATATACTCCAATTCCACTCAATCAAATGCTTTTTCAGCGTCCAATGAGACAGCAAGGACCCTTTTTTTCCGGTTGCCGGCTGCACAGTTCTGAATCTTCATGACTATCGTGCACTGCGCAAAGGAGTTAAATATTACTTCCTGTGTCCACTATGTGGCGCTAATGAACACGCACCAATTATATACTATACTAAGCCTCATGAATGCCGCATGTATGATCAGCAATGTCCTTCAATAACCATATGAAGTTTGAGGCTGATCGGTTGAAATACGAGTTATTACCACTTCCTGTTTGGCATGGCATCATGCGTCTGCCATGGCGACCCCGTTCGACACATCAACAGATGTTGCTCTATATTAAGTGTAGGCCCCACAACGGAAATTTCATGTAAGTCAAATGATGTTTGTCAAATATGGCTTGCTTGCTTGCTTCCTGTTAGCAGTAACGCTTCCTGTTGCCAGTCAGTGGCGCTATGACTATGACTCAATACTGACATGTAGAAATCCTCTGTTTTCGCTTACTTGTCCTTACTCCAGTCCTTACCAGAAAAAGCTTAATGGCAAGCCCTGAACATGCATTGCAATTACTATCTAGTCAAACTGTTGTTTCTAAGATCACAGCAATTTATTTGGAAGATATTTGTGTATGATTTCTTAGCTCTAAGGTCAGGTAGGCATATTAATTGACTAATTGTTTCAGCACTAGTGTGATTTTAATGGAAATGAATTAGTTTAGTTTAAAGAGACAAAACACCTTTACTAAAAGTTGACTAAAATGTTTTGAGTTGTTGTCGACTAAAACTAGACTAAAACTATGAAGGATAAAAATGACTAAAATGTCACTAAAACTAATAAGCATTTTTGTTAGACTAAATCTAAAATAGCTGCCAAAATTAACACTGATTGCCAAGCCCAAGACCCACATTAAATAAAAACTTTCACCACTCCTGATGTGTGTGTCAAATATCATGAGTTTTAGAGCATCCCTAGCCCTTCAAAAATGACTTCCTGTTTCATGGCAAAACATGTAAATTGTCCACCTCACCACAGCAACTGCATTGCATGAAAAATTTAAAAGATTCACAACTTAGCATCACACATCTTAAGGTTAAGTAAACCAAACTTGAAGTGAATCTGTTGAATCCTAGGAGAACATCAAAGCACTTTTATCCAAAACTTGGCATGTGCTTGGAGCACGCTGGCCACACCCAAGCTGATCGTACATACATACACACGACCTCTATTGCATGTCTGTCTGTCTTGGGAGAGGGATCCTTCCTCTGCTGCTCTTCCTGAGGTTTCTTCCATTAAAAGGGTTTTTTTGGGGGAGGTTTTCCTTCTCTGAATCTGCTGAATGCTGTACAGATTGTAAAGCCCCTTGAGGCAAATTTGTAGTTCGTGATATTACCCTATATAAATAAACCACCTAGATCAACACAAAGCTTCTGCAGCTACAATATCAATTATAAATCATTGTTATTATTAATATGTTAGAATATTGAGCCGTACATAAAGGCGACAGGTAATGGTAAAAGGACTGTATTTATATAGCACCTTTCTAGTCTTTCTGACTACTCAAAGCGCTTTAACTGCTGATCCCCAGGTGCCAACTGCTCATCAGTTGAAAGAAACTAATCATTCACACAGACCCCAAATTGGGGTTCAGTGTCTTGCCAAAGGACACTTCGACATGTAGGCGGTGGGAAGCTGTGATCGAACCGCTGACCGTCTGATTGGTGGACGACCCGCTCTACCACTAAGCCACAGTCGCCCATTGTAAAAGTTACTTAAGAGAGAAACCTTTTTAAAGTCTTATGATGATTTGCTCTCTCAAGATAGGATAACTTCTGTACTGATATAAAGAAACTTACCCGATCCTTAGTAAATTGTGGCCATGTAATTCCCCCAAATTCAAATAACACGAAAGTCACAGACTTGTTAGGTAGTGCCTTCTGACCATTTCTATCCCATTTTGTTGAGAAAGTTCTCTGCATCTCTTCATGTTTCAAACTACGGTACACGGTCATTGTAGCAGGGAAGCACATGTTAAAACGGATACCCAGTTTGACACATGCCATTGAAGGCGCGATGCCTCTCTCGAACCGCAGAAGAACGATTCTGATGAATGAAGATCTGCTGTCCTAAGTATTCCAAGTTAAGCTTTGCCCTCATTGCTGCCATCATCCTCAGTTTGTCCCTGGACTTGTGAAGTCTGATAACCACTGGGCGAGGACATGCGCCCTGCAGTCCCAAGCTGTGGTGGGTTTGGTCAATTTTAATATGGCTTTTAGTGCCAGGGCTTGCATCTAAACCAAACACGATGGGCAGCCAGGATTCAAAGAACTGGATAGGACATTTTCCCTCCATGCCCTCTTTCAGATTGAGGACATGAATACTGTCCCGTCTGCTCCGGTTTTCCAGATCATCCATGCCATCAGCCATTTCCTTAATTTTCTTCTCTGCTTTGGTGAGTCTTTCTTCCAGACCAGTCACTATGTCCTCCACATCCAATACTCGCTGTTCCGCCTTGGTAATACGTTTGGACTGGCTTTCTAAAGGGTCTCTGAGATCTTAGAAAGCTTCTCTTCTATTATGTCGCTAAAATTTTGAGTTAACACGCAAATCAGAGCAGTGGTGTCCATAGCTGGCAGAGGCACATCACTTTTCGACGGGAAGTTTGTTGTTTGGCTAGCGTCTGAAGCAGGTGTCATTTTCCTTGACTGAATTTTTGTTTTTGTTTTGACATTGGTTGTCATCAAAAGGGACACTTTTCTTCTTGCCACTAGTTCGTACAACACTGTGTTAGCATAATAAACTGAAATGGATGCATTAAATTGCTGATGATATAACATAATATCGTGTGGGAGCGGGAGCTCAGCGAAAACACATCTCTCAGTCAGCCATCGTCACATGACCCCTAGATATCTAAAAGTACTTTTTAGATATTTTTCGATACTAGATAAGAGGGATTAAAACTGGAACTTGAAAACTGGACTGGAATCCTCAACTTGTCCTATGTTTTTCTCAACCAAGATATAGGACCATGACCAGAATATACAAGTTGTTTCCTGTTCTTGTGTGTAAAATGTAAATGTGTCCTGTCCTGTCATTCTTGTGTGGTATGTGTAGTTGCTGGTCGAGCAGTCTGGACAACGCAATGAAGCGGCACACTGAGAAATCAACCAAACACTGGTTTTCTATCTACCAGCTAGTAGAGAGATATCTGGAGGAACAGAGGATGGATGCTAATACAGGTACATACACAATGGCTCTGAACTGATGATTCTGATGTTTAAGATGACAGTTGTTTTTGGCAGTTAATAAAGCAATTGTTTTACGTGGCTGAGTGAAAACTTCCCCCGTAATGTACATTTATGGGAGAAGTTTAAAAAAATATATCAAATCTAAACTGTAATGAAGTGATAAGAAGCTTAGCACTATTTACCTGCTTGTCAATCTGTCTCTGCAAATGGTAACAAATAGTAATGAAGAAAGAAATCCGTTCACCAGTATTAGCTCTCTACTCCAACATAACTATTTAGTATGTATATTTGCAGAGACAAACTATTGCAAAGAAAGAAATTAATACAACATTCAAAATGGTATGACTGCCAAGACTTTTTCTCTTCCTGTTACTGTACTCTCCAGATGAGGAGGTGGAGCGCCTCTCCCTGTCCTCTTTGTCCTCCACCCTTCAGGCCTTCATGGAGGGCTCCACCCTGGGAGAGTTCCATAGCCGCCTGGCCATGCTGCTCAGCTTCCACTGCCACCTCCTGCTGGTCCCCAACCAGCCTGGACAAGGTCAGCCATCACTACTCTATCCTATACAAGACATACAAGTCTATCTTAATACAATACTCACATGTGTATGTTGAAAAGAGTAATTAATCACTGTAATCATTCCTCCTCTCCATTCTGGCCATGAAGCAATCCTTTTATAACATGACTACACTGTAGAAGATGGGGAACAAAATCCACAGTCCTTATTCTGTGGCGCTTTTATCAAAGCCAACCTTTTAACTTAAACTGTATCAGTGATATTGATGGGTTTTCAGTGTAGTCCCTGGGACCCACAGGTGGTCATTTGAGTGGATCCCAGAGAAACTGAGTGGCTCCTCAATAAAATGTATGAGTTTATCACTACAATTCGTCAAAAAACATGTTTGATGTTAAATGGTTATAATTACAGTTATATTAATTTATATAAAATATTTAAAAAGACACAAGATAAAAACAAATAAAACCAATAAGAGGGATAAAAACATTTAATAATAACTAATAATAATAATTTAATAATAAAATAAAAATTGTACAAGATCAAGTAAATAATGTCTACAATTAATTAATGCTTTTGATTAATGTCTTAATCAAAAGCTAAGACTTAAGGCTAAAGAAAAATTTCAACACTTCCAGGTGTAATGTGTGCTTAGTGTGTCTTCAAGATTGAAAATGTTTCAGAAACTGTATTTTTGTAAGTGTTAATTATAGCTTATAATGTGAGAAATGGTGGTAACATTTAAAAGATAAGCTTTACTTTTAAATTTAGGATGTTACAATAATAGATACTGTGTACAGTTTCCATTAAATGCAGACAGTCCTTCCAACAGTTGATTATTGAATAAAAATATCTAAAACATCTTTATAGTAACAGTTCTGTACAGAATTAATAAATTGAGTTTGTGGCGTGCATTGTCAGACATTTATTTGCAAAGAAAAACAGCAGTTTGTCAACTAATTACATTATGATTGGTCGCGTGGATATTGATGAATTTATTGATCTATTGACCAGACATGGTCAGCCCTAGGTGCTACACTGCTTATTGTCCACATATCATGCATCAAACTATCTCAGACATCACTGATTTTGACTAAACAGTGAGATAGAAATTACCATCTTATCACTGAAGTTTATCGCTTCAAAATACATTTGACCTATGAACTAAAGTGACAGGTCTAAACAAGGTAATAACTAGTATTTGTTGCTTTTGGTTGTGAGAGAGACTGCACCATTGATGGGGGATTACATTGTAAACTCTTTCCTTATCTTACAGAGTCATTGTCCAGTCTTTCGTGGAACCTCCACAAATACTACAGTCAGTTCTCTGACTGCATCCAGACCAGAATCAGTCAGCTCAGACAGCCCATCGAGAAGGAGCTCAAGGTTTATACTGATGTCTTTTTTCATTGCATACCAGTACTCTGAAACCTTGTCAGTACATGTCAGAGTAATACTGTTATAGAGATGGTAACTCTGGGATGCTGACTCAAATACAGTGCATGCACATTCTTAAGTTCCACTGTGATGTGAATTGTTGTCCTCAGGACTTTGTCAAGATCTTGAAGTGGAACGATGTCAGTTTCTGGTCCATCAAACAGTCAGTGGAGAAGACACATCGGTAAGATATTACCGCGATTTGATTAGTGCTATGCTGAATATATATTTTTTAGGACTTAGTGTCCTGCTCAAGGACTCTTTGACAGGACAGATGGCTCCCCTGCCACCAACATTGTTCTGCCTACAGTATATTCTTTTCTCTCAGGACTCTCTTCAAGTTTGTCAAGAAGTTTGAGGAGGCTCTGAATGGTCCGAGTGTTGCTGCCCTGGTGGAACAGGGAAGCAGTGCCAGCTTGGACAGTGTGGATGCCAACGCAGAGGAAACACCCATCCATCGGGTTCACCAGGCACTGAAGAGCACCCTGCCTGGGAAAGGCAGAGATCTGCAGGTACAAGTCTCATGGAGTGTTTTTATTGTTATTCATCATCTCAAATTAATAAACTATTTTTGTTCTTTCTAATCTCAGTTATTGTCATGTGCTTTATGATGATAAATAATAAATGAATAACCTAAGATAAATTGGATATTTCAGAATGAGGGCCCAGATGAAGGAGTTGAAGCTTCATCTCTACAGGGACGTCTGCCTGTTCTGGCCAGGAAGATGAAGAAAATGTGTGTGCAGCTGCTGAGGAAAAACCCTGTGCCTGAGCTGGCTGAAGACCTGGACTACTTCACTGGTAAGAAACCCACTTGTACACAAATATCAAAGTATAATGGACAGACTGACATGATATTTACTGAGCACATTCATGCTGTCAAAAGGACAAACACTTTTGATTTGAATGACCCCATGACCTTTCGTTTGGCGCCACCCTCAGGATAATTAACATTTTACATTTACATTAATTACTGGTCTGTTGGTCCACCACTTTAGTCCTGAAATATCACTAGAAATATTGCCATGAAATTTGGTACAGCCATTGATGTTGCTCTTTGGATGAAATGAAATAACTGGTGATCCTCTGACTGTTAATCTACTGTCATCACCAGGTCAAAATTTTAATTTGTTAAATTCTTTATGACTAAATACCTGCAAAACTAATGACATTCCCATCAGCCTCAGCTCTACTTTGTGTTTACTGCTAATTAGTGTTAGCGTGCTAACATGCTTATCTAAAATGGTGAACATTGTCATTGTGAGCATGTTTGCATGCTTAAGTACAGCCTCACAGGCCTGCTAACATGGCTGTCTGTCTTGGGCCTCTAATTTCATGACACTAAACTGCTGGCAATGACCGATAATGCCACTGCGGTAGCAGAATCTCCTGTTTGGGCTGATCCATATTACCAAAATGGGTTTGACAATCCTGATGTGGCAGTGTTATGAATATTTTTGCCTATACTGCACCAGTGACGGACAACTGGCAAACAACAACTAAGGTCAAGGTCACTGTGACCTCACAAAACATGTTTTTGGCTGTAACTTAAGAATAGATGACTATATTTCACAGACAATGAATTGGTGACACTATTGACTATTGAGGTCAAGGTCACTGTGACCTCAAAATTACTTTGACAAACACATTTTTGGCCATAACTTAAGAATTGACGTGGTAATTATGACAACATTTGACACAGATGTTTGATGGTGTTGGGAATTACAATGGTTAAAAGGGCACCAAATTGTGTAGGTACAATCAATTATGGCTATCAGAATTGTCAAAGATAATCATAAATAATAACTTTTATAAAGTTCCTGGGGGCCCGCCACTCTTATTAAAGAAGAAAAATGATAGCCAACAATTGATTCTTATATAATACACTAAACTATCAAGTTTGATAACCAAAATTACCATTGATAGCTAGGTTGAAGGATTAAACATAAAGATTGGCAGCATATTCACTCTTTAAACATTAAAGAAACCAGCATAATTATACACAAGCATTTATTGAGAATAGAACTAGAAAAGCAAAACACACAATATAAAATATAACTACAATGCACTAAACTACAGAACAAGGGGTGTGGGAGTGTATGTGCGTGTGATCCAAAAGTGCTGCTTGGATTCAAAATGGCGGCTTAGGCCAATGTCGTATGTTGTCAGACAAAGAAAGTTAATTGGCAGCTGAGGCCATGTTTGACAAAGATCGTGGATAGCAGTGCCAGGTTAGAAAAGAGGATCGTTAGTTTGCATGCAAGACCCTGTGTCTGTGTGAAACATCAACTTAGCATGTGGCTACCTAAATAACCTGACAGTGAAAACACATCACAACAATAAAACTTAATGAACCAAACAAAAACAACCGTTGTGTACTGGTTATGTTACCAGTCCGTAAAGGAAGAAGAAAGAAGTTGCTTTTGGTTACTCCTTGTTAGCCGGCGTCCGTCTGTTGTAGATGGACCAAGCTGGAAAGAATTGTGGTTCTGGGAAAAGTCCTTGCTGTGCAGTATTTAAATTTTTCAGATCGGTGGAAGTCATTCCGTCTGTTGTTCTCCTTACAGTTAGCTCGGTGCTAACTTCCTTAGTTGCTTGTTAAAATTCGCTGGCAGACTTTGTGTAGTAGCCATTCACGCTAATTAAACTTGTTGCAGGGAGTCTTAGACAGCCTTTCACAGCACTGCAGTAAGATCGGAGAGTTCGGCTCTGCTGGTAAGCAGGAAGAACAATGGCTGCTGACCCTTTTATGGACCTGATGACATCATGGGTCACAAGTCAGACTGACCAATCATAACTGAAAGCTGGGTCCATGGGGGGAGTTCACACCTACAGTAGGTGTGAATACCTACTGCGGGAAACTGAGTTCAGTGGCTCAGTTTCATAACAAAAGGTAGAATTTTTTTACCCAAAAGGTCAAAGATCAACTTCACTGTGACATAATGTCTTTTTTTTGGCCATTAGTCAGCACCATAACTCAAGAACAGAAGTTTTAAATTGTGACCATAGTTCACAGTTGGTCGGACACTGAATAGGTGACACTTTTGACTCAAAGGTCATTGTGACCTCAAAATAGATTTTTAGTCATAATTTAAGAATGAATTGGGCAATTCCAGATTTCACACACATGTTGACTGGGACGATACTGAGTAAACAATAACTAGCACAGCATGGGCTTTCCTCCCTCTCGTCCAGTCTGCCTTTCACTTCCTGCCTCTTCTGAATTTTGAGAGTCATCGGAATCATGTGACTGCAAACGATGTATTGGAGCAGTGAGTGTTTCTCCTCAACTTTCAGTGAGCAACTGGAGGTAGATATTAGTTTGTCATTAAAAGTCACAAAACTGCAAATTAAGGATAAAACTGAAAAGGGTAAACCAGCATTAAATATAATCTGAAACACAATAATATGGGATAAAATCAGTATTTACATGTAGCAGTTTACATAAGAAGAAAATAAGATAATTGTATGTGCCAATACTATTCTAGTCTTAACTGGCATTAATCATGTAATATAGATGTCACCAGGTCCTGCCCTTGCTGGATGTGGGTTTCACCTTAAAGACTGCTACAGTGACTACAGCAATCTTTAAGGTGAAACGTTAAGGACCACCTAACGAAGGACATCATGCATTCAAACCAGGAACATTACATCACAAAATTGCTTCCCAATTTGTCGCGTTGCTGCAACCTCAGTGTTAATGTAGCATCCTTTTTTTCTTCTTTTCAGGCGAGGTCATCAGCAACCTGAAGGACCTGCAGAGCCTCACCATTGACTTGTCAGCAGAGAAAGAGAAGCAAAAGGCTGCGGTCAAGCACATCCTGCAGCAGAAGCAGAGAGCTCTGTCAGACCTGTTCAAGATGCTCACAGAAATAGGTGAGTTTTACTCTCTGATTTACAGGTGTCATGTAGTAATTTAAGTCTCAGAAAGAAAAAAACGGTCTTCCAACCTCTCTATGTATATCATGGTCCCATTAAGGTCTGTCGTACCGTAAAGGCCTGACGTGGAACAGGACAGCTGACCCAGAGAAAAACCTCTGTTTGCAGCCGCTGGAGATGAGTACCGCTCTTTCTGCTGTCAGGAACCAGGAGCAGGCTGAGAGCATGTAAATAGAACCTGTTCATAGATGCACTAACAGCTGAGTGACATTGTATTTCTTTTGGTTAACTACTGCCAATGATGTTATTTTGGTTAAGAATGCCTGCTGTGTAATATATTAGAAAAAAATCACGTAACATCCCAGTTTATAGAGACACTATGTAGCTTTTGAAAGAAAACAAGTATCTTATGGTGGCTAATTTTTACTAATGTTGTGAACTTTAGATAGATAAATACTTAGTCAATTTACTAACTTCATGACTCTTCTCTATTTGTGCTACTGTTAAGCCAAATTTTAGCTTTTATCATTATCCCATACTTGCCACCAAATGAAGGGCTAATTTCATTAGCAATAGAACATATTCTTGTTCAATTTAACACACTCAGGGGTTTTGTCGCTACAGTCTTACTTAGTCTGGTATAACCAGTAGCTTATGGTGGCTAATGTTGGCTAATGTTAGCAAGCTTTAGGCAGATATTTCTGTGTAACTGGCATCACTGAGTCAGTTGGCTGACTTTATGACTCCTCTACTTGTGTTACTATTACGCTGTGTTTTAGCATTTATCATTATCACAGAATTGCAAAATGAAAAGTTGAATTCTTTATTAAATGCGCATTCTTTCTTAATCAGATACATTTAAGGGTTTTGTCACTACAACCTTATTTGGTTTGGGATGACCAGAAAGCTAATGTTAGCAATCTTTAGGTAGATATTGTTGTGTAACTGATAATACTGAGTCAGTTAGGTGACTTTATGACACTTTTTTTCTTGTGCTACTATTATATGTTTTACCTTTCACCATTGCTCTATTCTGTACACACGACATCTATTGCAAGTCCTGGGAGAGGGATCCCTCCTCTGTTACTCTTCCTGAGGTTTCTTAAATTTTATAAAGTGTTTTTTTGTTTTTTAGGGAAGTTTTTCCTTTTCCGAATCGAGGGTCTCAGGATAGAGGGTATCATATGCTGTACAGATTGTAAAGCCCCTTGAGGCAAATTTGTGATTTGTGATATTGGGCATATAAGTTAAATTGATTTGACTTGACCATTATTCTATAATTGCTGAATAAAAAGTTTAATTCAGTAAAACACATTTGTCATTTCAGTACACTCAAGGGTTTTTGTACTACAGCCATGGTCTGCTATAACCAGTATGGTGGCTAATGTTAGCTAATTTTAATTCAATTCAATTTTATTTATATAGCGCCAATTCATAACAGAAGTTATCTCATTGCACTTTTCCTATAGAGCAGATCTAGACCGTACTCTTTATAATATTTAAATAAGGTTTAAAGGTTTAGCAAACCTTAGGTAATTGTGTAATTTGAGTCAGTTTTGATTCTCTACTTGCGCTACTGTTACACTACAATTTAGCATTTACCACTACCCCATAATGTGGCTACATTGAATTTATGTTATTCATTTTACAGAGAAACCAGGTTTAATGCTAGGTAAATCCTAAGTCTAGAGTATGTATTCTGTACTCTTTGAAAGCCTTTCCCTCTGCATTCTTGATGTTATAGGTTGTTTACAGAGTTGTTGACAGCATGGGATGGATGTCAGAAGTACTTCTACCGTTCATGGGCCAGGAGAACAGCCCTGCACACTGCTCTTCAGCACGCTGCCAAGGTGAGACACAGATACTGATTGTCTGGTGGTCCACAATACAGAAACTTGTAGCATTCACTACTCTTACAGCTCTCTGTCTAGAAGCTGAAGGCCAGGGATTACAGATGGAGAGCAAATTTTAGCATCTGCAGTTCCTCAGTATGTTCTCTATGTATTTTGGCTTTGTAGTCTGAAGTGTATGTGTTGTTTGGTTGTAGGAGTTGGGTCTGGGGAACATAGA
>NC_058057.1:4832500-4855000 GCF_020085105.1 Siniperca chuatsi
GTAGCGGAGTCAAAGTGGTGTGTTCATGGTAAGTTGCTAAGTAGTTTGTGAAGTACATTGCTGGAAAGTTAATAAACAATAAACCCATCATTTTCCCCTTTCAGTATAACTCTAACCCTGTCCTTGACAACTGTCACGTCACTCATGCTTATCACTTAACTGTTGTGTTCACAAGGTAGCTAGCCAGCTACAGTGGTGTGAAAAAGTGTTTGCCCCCTTCCTGATTTCTTATTTTTTTTGCATGTTTGTCACACTTAAATGTTTTAGATCATCAAACAAATTGAAATATTAGTCAAAGATAACACAAGTAAACACAAAATGCAATTTTTAAATGAAGGTTGTTATTAAGGGAAAACAAAATCCAAACCTACATGGCCCTGTGTGAAATAGTGATTGCCCTACCTGTTAAAACATAACTTAACTGTGGTTTATCAAACCTGAGTTCAATTTCTCTAGCCACACCCAGGCCTGATTACTGCCACACCTGTTCTCAATCAAGAAATCACTTAAATAGGACCTTCCCTGACAAAGCAAAGTAGACCAAAGACCCTTGCCTCAGTTAAGGTCAGTGTTCATGACTCCACCATAAGAAAGAGACTGGGCAAAAATCACCTGCATGACAGAGTTCCAAGACGAAAACCACTGCTGAGTAAAAAGAACATTAAGGCTCGTCTCATTTTTGCCAGAAAACATCTTGATGATCCCCAAGACTTTTGGGAAAATACTCTGTGGACTGACGAGACAAAAGTTGAACTTTTTGGAAGGTGTGTGTCCCATTACATCTGGCGTAAAAGTAACACCGCATTTCAGAAAAAGAACATCATACCAACAGTAAAATATGGGGGTGGTAGTGTGATGGTCTGGGGCTGTTTTGCTGCTTCAGGACCTGGAAGACTTGCTGTGATAAATGGAACCATGAATTCTTCTGTCTACCAAAAACTCTTGAAGGAATAGAAGAATGTCTGGCCATATGTTCGTGACCTCAAGTTGAAGCGAACTTGGGTTCTGCAGCAGGACAATGATCCAAAATACACCAGTAAGTCCACCTCTGAATGGCTGAAAAAGAACAAAATGAAGACTTTGGAGTGGCCAAGTCAAAGTCCTGACCTGAATCCTATTGAGATGCTGTGGCATGACCTTAAAAAGGCAGTTCATGCTCGAAAATCCTCCAATGTGGCTGAATTACAACAATTTTGCAAAGATGAGTGGGCCAAAATTCCTCCACAGTGCTGTAAAAGACTCATTGCAAGTTATCGCAAACACTTGATTGCAGTTGTTGCTGCTAAGGGTGGCCCTACCAGTTATTAGGTTTAGGGGGCAATCACTATTTCACACAGGGCCATGTAGGTTTGGATTTTGTTTTCCCTTAATAATAACAACCTTCATTTAAAACTGCATTTTGTGTTTACTTGTGTTATCGTTGACTAATATTTAAATTTCTTTGATGATCTGAAACATTAAAGTGTGACAAACAAAAAATAAGAAATCAGGAAGGGGGAAAACACTTTTGCACACCACTGTATACTTTGTCAGTAACGTTAGCAGATTGAAAGGTAAGAATCATCTTTTCATCATTGTGCAGCTCAGCAGACGATGGTGTGGTGGTTTGAGTCTGTTGAGTGTTGACTTCACGCTACGTTGATATCTAGTTCTTGGGATGCAATGCTGGAAAGTAAATAAATAGTGTCAGGAGCCTGTTTTTTCATCAGATACATTGAACGTTTCCCCTGAATGTTTATAACAGAGGCACTGTTTATCTCTTGACTCTGCAGCAGCAAACCATGAGTTAATGTTACATTAACAGCGAAATATTGCAACAGATGACGTTTTGATTAGAAAAAAATTGATTGGAGTTCAGTCCATTGAAATAATGGTTCAGAAACGGAACAAAGCTGTAGTATGAATCTCATAGCTAGATAGAGTAGAGAATATGTGATTTAGTAGAGAGCAGTGGTGGAATGTAACTAAGTACATTTAGTACTGTACTTTAGTACAATTTAGAGTATTTCCATGGAATTTTCTGCTACTTCAGCAATCGACTGATACTGAACAGTAGGCTACTGATGTTTATTTAGCTATTTATTTTATTTTTATTTATTCTTTATTTTCTCAGTGTCCATTTCTGGAATTGGTTGACAATGTGTATGTTAAAATATTTAACATGTTAAAGAATATTTAACTTAAATATTCTTTAATATTATTTGTTTAAGAAAGCAACCTTCTGAGTACCTTTGCATAGGCATATCGGTGCACAATCCACATAGAAAAGGTCTTTTCATTCCAGCTCAATTCAATATATCGGCCGCCATATCAGTAATCGCTCAGTTTTCCCCTCTAAAATCGGTATCTGTCTCAAAAATCCCATATCGGTTGGGCTCTAGCTTTGAGGCAGAAAATTCAAAAACTGTCGGTCCTGTTTATTAAATAACGCCATGAGCAGAAACAAGACTTTTCCACACAAGAATTTTCCTACTAATTGATGTGGTAATTGTGTATGAGAAGTGGAAGTTACAAGAGATAAAGTACAAACATTTTGGACAAGCAGAAGAGGATCAGTCATGTGACACACTCGAATCAGCGCAATACACACCCATTATAAACTCAGACAACACATAAATTGCGATGTTGCAAAAACTGTAAAAGATATCAAAAAGCTGAATGCAGGTTTAATAGTTGAAAGTCTTGTGACCTGTTTAAAGTTTAAATGACGTCTGTAGCTAAAAGTATATGGAAGGAGGCATTTCAAAGTAGAGTAGGTTGAAGTGTATTTGAAGATTCTTTCTATTGACTTATATTGTAAAGTTATATTAAAATATTTTAAAACGTAGAAAAATGAGAAAGCAAACATAAATGTATTTAAAGAGCTGAACATTGATATTTGAATGGTTTCTGTAGCTGAAAGTATGCAGTAGTAGTCGACTGAAAACCGTACAGAAGAATAAGAATTAGAAAAATTGCATTTCCTGTAGAAAATGCGTGGAAATCCTGAAAGCTGCAATGATTTTGCAAAACACTGCTGAAAACTCAGAAGTCTGAAATGAAATGCCTGAAAAATCTTAAAGCTCAAATGCATTGCATTGCACTGCTTAACAACCTGGAGGCTGAACTGCATTAACTAAAGAGGCCAAGAGCTGAAATACGTTGCTAGAAACGCTGGTTGCGTTTATATAGCGCAAATTCATAACAGAAGTTATCTCGTTGCACTTTTGCTATAAAGCAGGTTTAGACAGTACTCTTTATGATATTATTTACAGAGACCCAACAAATCCCACCATGAGCAAGCACTTGGCAACAGTGGCAAGGAAAAACTTCCTTTAAGAGGCAGAAACCTTGAGCAGAATCAGACTCAGGGTGGGCGGCCGTCTGCTGCATCTGGTTGGGTGGAGAGAGAGGGGGAGAGAAGAGGAGGGGAGAGACGTGGATGGAGGGGGGCACAATGCAAATTCCAGAATTTTAAAATAGTAATAATGTAATGGTAGTGGTGATATTAATAAAATAATAATAGGAATGATAGTGATAGGAATAATAATGATAATAATAGTAATAAAAGTAAGACAAATTATAACAATTGTAGTAGCAGTTGTTGAGCAGGAACACAGCAGCAGGTGGCCCACAATCACAGATCCTGTCTCTGCAGCCCCGGAGGCAGAAATCCCTGCTGAAAGTGACAGAAGGAGAGAGGAGAGAGACGAGAAAGCACAAAACTATGGGAGAGAGAAGATGTCGAGTTAGTAACATGCAGTAATGGGATAAAAAATGCATACAGATGGAGAGTGAGAGGAGGAGAGAGGAAAGAGGTGCATCATGGGAAGTCTCCCGGCAGTCTAGGCCTATAGCAGCATAACTAAGGGATGGTTCAGGGCTCACCCAAGCCAGCCCTAACTATAAGCTTTATCAAAGAGGAAAGTTTTAAGCCTACTCTTAAATGTGGAGATGGTGTCTGCCTCTCCAACCCAAACTGGGATCTGATTCCACAGGAGAGAAGCTTGATAACTGAAGGCTCTGACTCCCATTCTACTTTTGGAGACTCTAGGAACCACAAGTAACCCTGCATTCTGGGAGTGCAGTGTTCTAATGGGTAATAGGGTATAATGAGATCTTTAAGATATGATGGTGCCTGACCATTAAGAGCTTTGTAGGTGAGTTGAAGGATTTTAAATTCTATTCTGGATTTTACAGGGAGCCAGTGCAGAGAAGCTAATACTGGAGAAATATGATGTCTTTTCCTAGTTCTTGTTAGTACACATGCCGCCGCATTCTGGATCAACTGGAGAGTGTTAAGGGACTTATTCAGGCAGCCTGATAAAAAGGAATTGCAATAATCCATCCTAGAAGTAACAAATGCATGCACTAGTTTTTCTGCATCATTTTGAGACAGGATGTACCTGATTTGTTACGTAGGTGAAAAAAGGCATTTGTTAAAGGACATATTCTAATCAAAGATAACTCCGAGATTCCTTACAGTGGTGCTGGAGGCCAGGGCAATGCCATCTAGTGTAACTATATCTTTAGATAATGTGTCTCTGAGGTGTTTGGGGCCAAGTACAATAACTTCAGTTTTGTCTGAGTTTAACATCAGAAAATTGCAGGTCATCTTTATGTCCTTAAGGCATTCTTGAAGTATAGCTGATTAGTTTAATCTGGCTTGATCGATAGATATTATTGGGTATCATCCGCATAACAATGAAAGTTTATGGAATGTTTCCTAATAATATTGCCTAGAGGAAGCATATATAAGGTGAATAGAATCAGTCCAAGCACAGAACCTTGCGGAACTCTGTGACTAATTTTGCCAACACAGACTGTTAAAAGTGTAAAGCTTTTGATCTGGACCTGGCCAAATGTGGCCTAAACATTACAAAAGCAGTGAAATCTCCCTTTTTTGCATTTTCACAAATAAGACGGTGTAGTCCCTCATTCGTCCAGGAGTGTTCTATCGTAGAAAATAAGGAATTGCAATAATCCAGGAGTGTTCTATCGTAGAAAAGGTTTCAGTCGTAGTCATCTGGACACTGTTTTCAGAATCAAGACGTTTCGGCTCCCATCCGGAAGTCATTCTCAATTTTCACAAATAGAATGAAGAAAACCAATTTCTGATTCATAGTCTGATTCGTGTTATGCGAAGCAAATTTTTTGCCCTTGTACTGCCCACTAGCGGTCGGTTTGAAAGAAACTTTCAGGGAATCTTTCAGGTTCTTATGTGGAGCGATTTCAAAGGGGTTCCCAGCAACGCTGGTAGTGGACACCACAATGTGTTGCATTAATTTGAATAGGGAAAATTTCCTGGAAAACCTGGAATATTTTGGAAAGTATGAAAATTATCAAATCTAAATATAAAATATTTAGAAAAATATTTTGTTTCTATGTTGAAAGATGTGTAAGTACTTATGAAACCAAAAAACACAACGGAATAATAATAAAAATAAAGAATTTTTTCATAGAACATTGTGAGTTGTGAATGCTTTCACACCCAATAATAAAGATTACAATAACTAATAATAATAAAGATTATCCTTATTTCCCTAACAGATTACCAGCCTGCCTTCTGTACTGAGTTTTCTGCTGAGCTGGAGACAAACATCAACACAATGCTGTGTGCTGTGCAGACACTTGTGAAGAGAAGGGAGAGAGAGCAACTAAGAGAGCAGCATGGAGCCATCAAGAGAGGTGAGAATGATGCATTCAAGGCCAGCATTGCTCTCTGCAGGACTGGTGTACAGAAAAGGGAACAAATTCAAAATTCTACTCAAATGTTGGCTTATTCCAATGTAAAACATTACAAGCAACAATATAACACTGATTTGCAGCTTTACTAGTCACACCTGTCTAGTAGCAGTCTTTGGTCTTCAGGTCTTCTTTTGCCGTCCATCCAAGTATGGAGAAACTGTAGCCACTGTGTTTGCAACAGTTATCACAAGCTGTTTAGACGTTCTTCAGAAGGTATTAGGGGCTCTAATGTGTGCCTGCCGAACATTTCCCGCAGCATCTTACTGCCAGTTACAACCTGTACTGTTGACACCAAACAGGATGGCTACATGAACTCGTGTTTTTTGCACCAAATTCTGATCCTTCAATCAGCATGATGCAAAAGGAGCCTTGGTATGTTCGAACAACTTTTTCCCACCACTCAACAGTTTAATTTAGATGCTTCTGTGTTAACAGAAGACATTTGTTGCTGAAGACATCAGCACCCAACATGGTCTTTGGCTGTTGTTTCTGTAGCCCATTTAAGATCACGTCTGACAAGTGCTGTATTTTGAGAGGGCATCCTACATACATTCTACAACCAGTGAACCTGGTTGTGGCCTGTCTGTTTGCCCAATTCTCACCATTCTCCTGTGATCCACAAGCTGTTTTTGTCCACAGAATCTCTGATCATTGGTAGATTTTTGCTTTCCATGTCAATTTTATGTTTAATAAACCCCCTGATGTTTCAGAGGAAGCTGAAGAGGAGGAGGAGGAGGAGGAGGAGGGGGAAGGGCCTGTTGAGGACCTGCTGAAGCCCGGTCACCTGACTCGACTCCTGGAGGAGGAGCTGACAGCTGAGGTGGAGGCTCTGTGTGTGGGAGATGTTAGTGCTGGGCTGGAGAGGCTGCTGATCCGCCTGACGACACACAGAGACTCCTGTCAGTCACCACAGCTCCAGGTACCAAGAACAGCTGCACAAATGACATCTAGAATACTCTACTGTCCAGCTGCAATTAAAATGGATTTTATTGATTCAAGAGCCAGTGACTATGGTTTTTATAGATTCAGTGACTACTTACTTGACCATAACCCCTTTCTTTATATTCATTCTTATCTTAACTAATCCACACTGCTATGATGTTGGCCAGTTCATATTACAATTCCAATCCAGGGCTTAGCTTATTCAAGTTTATATGATATGATGTTAACCAGGTAAAATGATCCAGTTAATTCTAACCTGGTTTTTCGAAGACAGCCGCACGATTGACTTGTTAATCCTTGTCCAAAATCCAAGTCCTCTTCAATAACAGTGCATTCTTATTTTATTATGAGTCAAGAGTTGAAACCATGATCAGCTCTCATATGATTGGCAGCTCTCATTATATTGCAAGTTCTTGTAGCCCTTTCACTATACAATCTTTGACAAATTACCTATAATTTATAAAACAAAGTCAAACTAAATTCATTGTTTTAATTCAACTGTCTAGAATTTAAACCTAATGATGCAAGTACTTTTTATGCATCTCACATCAAAATGTCATAATTAAATGACCAATGGTTCCATTGGTACCATTGATAACAGCCCAATGATTTTTTTAAAGAGATTTTTTTGGGCATTTTTTCACCTTTATTGGACACAGTGAGAGTGAAAAGACAGATAGGAAATGGGGGAGAGAGAGGGTCGAGACATGCTGCAAAGGTCATCGGCTGGAGTCGAACCGGTGACATTGCAGTTATATGGCAAATGCTGTAACCATTTGTCTGCCATGGCTCTCCACAACCAGATGATGTTAATTGAATTTATAATATTCCAAACTAAATTTGAATAAATCCGTCTTTTAAGTGAACTGATTTTATTTAACTCTATGCCCTGTTCTATATTGTATGGGTATTTAACATTTAATTGTGATAGTCTCATAAAAAGTTGATTTGATTTAATTTTTTTCAGCTTGTGGGGAGCTCATCACTATTTCAGAATGGGGCATCGTAGCTATTCATGAGCTGTATTGTACCATCATGCAGTGCCATCAGTATCTGTCCATCTTGCTGTTGTGCGTGTGTGTGTGTGTTCAGGAGGTGAACAGGGCGTGCAGAATGCTGGTGCGTCTGGAGCCTCTGCTGGGGATTTACTCTGACATGGTGCGTTACTACCTGGCTGTGTCACTTGGAGCACACAGGAGCACAGGCAAACTGCTGTCTGTACTGGCCAGCATCTTCACCGAGCTCACTCAAAAGGTACAGACACAAGAGTTACTCAGTCTCATTTGAACTTTATACAGAAGTAATACAGGCATTATTAAAGGCAGAATGAGTAGGATTTTCCTAAAAAAAAAAAAAAAAAAAAACAATGTATAGACTCATACAAAAATAATCCCTCTCAATCATCACCTGTGACCCACTAGTGTGTGGTGGTGTCTGTATCTGCAGAGACCCTGCCCTCTGCCTGAATTTTCTCATTCTTATTATTTTGCTGTGTTTTGGACGTTTCTGGGCATTTTCTATAAAAACATAGCGAGTAGGTTACATCGCTGTCTCCGTCTCTCTCCTCTGCTCTCTGTCTGTGTCATGGATGTATCTCCAGCGCCAGCACAGAGCTAAAACGAAGTGTGGTAGGTCTGGCTATGCAAGACTATGGATGTATAAAGAGCTGCAGGTCTGTGTGTCTGTTTGACCAAGGACGGGGCTGAACTATACACACAGGCAGAGCGTACGCTTCGGCTGCATTCACACACTATCCGACAATGTGGCTCCTTCCCGCATGGTTGTGTGGAGGTGTGGCCGTGTTTATTTGTGTTTTAGAACATAACCGCCATGAGACAATCAGAAAATAACATTTTATTACTCTGATTCACTGCTTTGTTCTCGCTAGCGCTGCTCCCTCTCTTCATTCACTCTCTAGCTCGCTCGACCACTGCTGCTCTCGCTCTCTTTCTCTGTCGCTCGTTGAGCCAGGCCAACTTTAAATCGTGTGCTTACAAACAGCAACCAACAAATCCTACTCATTGTGCCTTTAAGTTCAACTAAAAGCAGTGACTAAATGATTGTTGCGGCCTCCTCCTCAGGGTTTCTGCCTGCCTCAGGAACTGATGGCCGATGGAGATGCCACAGAGTTTCACGACTACGAGGGCGGTGGTATAGGAGAAGGCGAGGGCACCAAAGACGTCAGTGACAAGATCGAGAATGAAGATCAGGTGATGAAATATATGAAATTTTACTAATACATTTTTTATAAAATAATCCTAATTCAAGGTACACTTACTAACTTTTTTTGGTGCTTTCAACTGCATTTCATGGCCTCATTAACTGGGTTTGTTCAGAACAAACAGTCTTGTGCAACTCCATCAGCTGCTGAAGGCCATGAGATGTGGTTAAAAGCTCTGGGAAAAGCTAGTAACTGGCAATAGTAAGCATGGTGAGATATTATTTTTCCATTAAAAACTATACTATAATATGTATGACATACACCTGACATGCCATGCTGACCTGCAGGTTTTTCTGAGTAGCTTATTTTAAAATAACAATATATGGCATGTCTAAGTCATGTAGTGACTATGCCAAAAGAAATAAAGAGAGTGAATATTGAGCAAAAAAGCCTAGGGTTCAAAGAGTTTTTGGC
This sequence comes from Siniperca chuatsi, assembly GCF_020085105.1. Lineage (NCBI taxonomy): Eukaryota > Metazoa > Chordata > Actinopteri > Centrarchiformes > Sinipercidae > Siniperca > Siniperca chuatsi. Next base: position 4,841,805 of record NC_058057.1, read on the forward strand.
AACAGTATTAATGAGAACTTGAATTAGTCTTTTAACCAGTAACCGTACAATAAGCCTATCAAATGTATAAGGTGGATCATTTGACCAACATTTCTCATTAAGTTATCCCTGCATTCTTATTCTTCCAGGTGGAGGACACTTTCCAGGAGGGTCAAGAAAAGCAGGAAAAAGGGAATATCAAGGCGGAAGACAACGCTATCGAGATGTCAGAGGATTTTGATGGCCAAATGCATGATGGGGATGAGAATGAACCAGGTATCTTGAACTCCTCCCCCCAATTCAATTCAATTTTATTTATATAGCGCAAATTCATAACAGAAGTTATCTCATTGCACTTTTAGACCTATAGAGCAGGTCTAGACCGTACTCTTTATAATATTATTTACAGAGACCCAACACCCCAACAATCCCACCATGAGCAAGCACTTGGCAACAGTGGCAAGAAAAAACTTCCTTTAAGAGGCAGAAACCTTGGACAGAACCAGACTCAATGGTGGGCGGCCATCCGCCGCTGCTGTGTTAGGTTTTGAGAGAGAGAGAGGTTTTGGGGGAGAGGGAGGCACAATGCAAATACCTCCTAGAATTTTTAAAATAGTAGTAATGTAATTGTAGTAGTAATTTTAATAAATTAATAATAATAGGAATGACAGCTATAGGAGTAATAATGACAGTATTAGTCATTGCCTAATATATATTGCCATATATATTGCCTGACCATTAAGAGCTTTGTAGGTGAGGAGAAGGATTTTAAATTCTATGCTGGCACTGCTGTCACTTAGAAGCTGACTGTTGCAACTGTTTGAGTTTGTCTCCATAGTTACAAATTATGCATGAAGTCAATATTGTGAACAGCAAGATGAAGAGAAGAGTTCTAAAAATGTTTACAGTTTCTCTGCACTCTGATAGTTCCCTGACTCTAGCTCTGAACATTCTGTCCAATACGCACTCATTGTAAACTCAGAAAAGGACCGAAAAATTCATGAATTTTGAACTGTGATTGTGTAAAAATTATGAAAGATATGAAAGATCGTAGAAAAGGTTTGTCGTAGTCATCTGGACACTGTTTTCAAAATCAAGACGTTTCGGCTCCCATCCGGAAGTCATTCTCAATTGTGAAAAAATTGGACGGGAACTGGAAATTTAAGCTACTCTGTGTTACAAGCCCTGCCCTCAGGAAGGAATCTGCCCGAGGGCACTCTCAGCACTGCCAAAGTCTATCTTCTTCTTGTAGCCATTGGTTGGATCTCTTTTAAGTTTTTCATATGTGGTTTTGTCTTCAAGAAGGTTGTTGACCTTGATTTCATAATCGGCTATGTTCAGAATCACAGTGCAGCGACCCTTGTCTGCTGGTAGAATGTTTATGCTGTGATCCTTCTGCAGTGCTGAGAGTGCCCTCCTCTCTTCGGATGTAATGTTGGAAGGAGGTGGTTTGGCACTCTTTAATGTAGCAGTGACACGTAGCCTCAGGCCCGCAGCCTCTGCTTCAGTCTTCCTAATGGCTGTTTCTGTGGCTGTGATGTAGTCCACTGTGGGGATGTGGTTCAATGTAACTGAAAAGTTGAGCCCTTTGGAGAGCACATCTTTTTCTGCCTGTGTCAGGATGCGGTCTGATAAGTTTTTGATCCAATTGTTTCTGTTAATAGACGTCTCCCTTTGTTCAGTCCCTGGTCTCCTGTGCTGGTCTTTTCCTAGATTCTTCTTATTCAAAAGGATGTTAAATTTCTTAATTTGCCGCTCCTTGCTCTTCCTATGTTGTGCACCCTGTGCTACCTGTGTAAAATCCATCACTCTCTTGAGGATTTCTTCTGGGACAATGCTTGTTAACTTCTTCTGCAAAAATTCTATTCTGTTCTTCAAATTGTCTATTCTTAAGTTGTTTTCCCTGATCCTTTCACTAAGCATCTGGGTCAGGTTTCTTCTCCAAATCTTCTCTGCTCTGTGTCCTTTTACTGGTGGTTTAATCTGTAGGCTCTTGGGAATAATCTTGCTCTGCCTGCATCTTAGATTAAAACGGAGATGGTTCCTGTGGTCTGCTAATTTCCTGGCTGTGTTTTCGAGTTCCCGAACCAGATCCACGGTTTTCTGCCCAAAATTCTTCAAAATAAGACGGTGTAGTCCCTCATTCGTCCAGGAGTGTTCTATCGTAGAAAAGGTTTCAGTCGTAGTCATCTGGACACAAATTATCACCTTGGTCACGCCAATCGCATGCTAATCAGGTACTTAACAGTGATGAAGTAGATGCAGCCAGTAAACAATAGGCCTGATTACTGATTACTGGGCCATCTTGGAACCATTAGGTCAGTTTCAGGTGAAACTAGCTATTAACAGATACTCAGGCAGATTCCTTCCTGAGGGCAGGGCACAGAGTAGCTTAAATTTCCAGTTCCCGTCCAATTTTTTCACAATTGAGAATGACTTCCGGATGGGAGCCGAAACGTCTTGATTCTGAAAACAGTGTCCAGATGACTACGACTGAAACCTTTTCTACGATAGAACACTCCTGGATGAATGAGGGACTACACCGTCTTATTTTGAAGATATGAAAAAGTTGAATTAATGTGAGAAAGTCCCAAGAATTGTGAAAGTTACAAAGTTGGAATGACGTTTCTACGTGAATGTATGATTTACTGGGAAGAGGTTGAAGATGAGTGGGTTTGAAGGTTTTTCTCATTGACTGCCATTATAACTATAAGGTTTCTAGCTGAAAGTATGAATTAATAGATATGAGGTGAAAAAGTGGGTAAATGTGGACATTTTGAATATTCCGCCCATCCATTTGAATGCAGAAAATGTCCTGGAAAACCTTGAATATTTTTGAATTATGAAAGATATGAGTGAGAAAAGTTATAGCAGGAATGTCCCAATTGAGCTGAATATTTTGATGTTTGAATAAAGATTCTATGTTGAAAAATGTGGAAGGAGTTGAGTGCCAAAAAACACAGTGGAATAATAATGTTGAAAGCATTCACAACATATGCTATTCCTTATTTGTTCTTCTACGCAAAATTCTTTATTATTATTCCACCCAATAATAATGAAGAACCTATGTTCTTCCAACCTACAGACTTGTTCAGCATTGCCATCTGTACAACTTTCCTGAATTTGGTTATCATGCCTTTAGCAGGATTTAAACTCACAACCTCTGGATCTAAAAGGAGCACAGAACTGGCAAGCTCTTAAACCAGTTATAGTGTTAGTGGACAGCAAAAGATGACTATTTTTAAAAATGAATTTAAAAATCAATCTAAGTATTAAACAATAACATTAAAGACCACAGGGCTCGCATTTAATAATGAGCACTTGAAAATGCACAACATGCATGAATTGCCACATTGTTTAAGTATGACTTGGCAGCCTGAGGATTTGAACCCTGGACCTTTGTATCCCCAGAAGGGGTGATTTACTAACTGCACCGTTGGGGGAGACATGGTTTTCACACACCTTCTCACAAGTTGAGGCAATGAAATCACATGTGCCAGACCGTAGTATTTTTGTCTGTTTAAACTTAAAATGCTTATAACAATCAAAATGTTGAAAAAAATCAGATTTTTAATCCAACACTGGGCAAATGAGAAAATGTTGTGCATACAGAACAAATTACTACAAGTCGCAACATAATTTGAAACACTTGATGTCTACCATCTAGAAAATGTCTGTGTCAATTATGGTAGCATTTGCATGAAAACTTGGAGATATAGATGTTAATTGTTTTTGCATATTTTGAAAAATTTTGAGTGACGGACTTCTGAATTGGACATAGGTTGCAGTGAGGCAAAGTATTCAGTCAAGATTCAGTGGATGTGCTAAAAAAAAAGTTCCAGCTTCGTAGGATGTACGGGTGATTTTTATTTATTTATATAACTTAGGTTGTGAATGCTGAAAGACGGTGTAGTCCCTCATTCGTCCAGGAGTGTTCTATCGTAGAAAAGGTTTCAGTCGTAGTCATCTGGACACTGTTTTCAGAATCAAGATGTTTGGCTCCCATCCGAAGTCATTCTCAATTGTGTGGAATGTGTGTGGAACAATTGAGAATGACTTCCGGATGGGAGCCAAAACGTCTTGATTCTGAAAACAGTGTCCAGATGACTACGACTGAAACCTTTTCTACAATGCTGAAAGAGTGATGTAGAATATAAATGTCACGGTCTTCCAGCTCTGTCAGTTTTTCACGCTCTACGTTAGATTATAAACTGGTAACATATTTGCTTAAATGTAGGCACAAGGTGATCACAAGCATCAGATGTCAAATTACACAACACATTCCCACTTCCGGTGTAGACAAGAAGTTAAAAGACAAAATAACGGAGTCTGAGCACTTCACAGTCAATAAGCTAGGTAGGGTAGCTTTTTTTTTTACCAGAAGATCACCAGAAATGAAACCCCTATTTAATCATTTAGTACAGGTGGCCTTTGATGAGGACATTAGACACAGTAAAAACCTAAAATAATATGTGAACTTTAGAAATGTCTCTCAGAATTGCTGCTGAGTGGATTTTTTTCTTCTTTTAATCATTTGCAGGTGAAGATGATGAGTCATCTAAAGAGGATGAGGAGGAGCTGGATAAAAAGATGGGTGACCTGGGTGAAGGACAGACAGACATTTTGGATGAGAGAATGTGGGGGGATGATGAGGAGGAGGAGGAGGAGGAGGAGGAAGGAAGTGACAAGGAGGTAGAGTCTGGCCAGGGCATGGACCAGGTACAGAACACAAAATAACTACAAGGCTTATGAAGAAAACATTTGAAAAACATACACATTTTGAAAAAGAATATGTAGAGCAGCAGTTTACATGTAAAAAACCTGCCCATCAAATATTTCTAATTTGTTTAAATAATGATTTACTTAAACAACAGTTAGATGTCACTTTTGTCAATGTACCCTAATATTCTGTCAACACTGGATTTTCTTAGGGTGAATCAGAGCTGGTTGCTAAAGATGACAACTTGGATGCTGCAGACCCCAACAAAGACAAGAAAAACCAGGACAAAGATGAATGGATAGACGAGGAGAAAGAGAAAATCCATGAACAAGGAGATGAGGTAATCTTTTTATGAAGATTTAAGATGTGAAGAAATTCAGATACCCTACCCTGCACACAATCACTGAACTTCACCAGTCATTACCCTTTCACTTTACTTTTTAACTTTTGTTCTTTAAAATTTCATCCAGTATTAGTACCAGATATTTCCTTCACTGTTTCTGACCTGTGCTCTTGCTGTTTCCCAGAGGGAGTTTGATGAGAATGAAGTGGACCCCTACCATGGTCAGCAGGAGAAGAGACCTGAGCCCGAGGCCATGGATCTGCCCGAGGATCTCAACCTGGACCAAGATGATGAGGCTGGAGATGATGGAGAGGGCGAGGTTGACGGTGAGACCTGCTGCTAAATAAACACATGCAAAGCCTGGTGTTACTGTCTCCAAACAAAAACAGCAACACTGTTCTGGAATATGTAAAGTGCATATGAGTCATTACCACTAAGTTAATGAACATTCAGTTGAATTAAATTTTATTTATTTATTACTCATTCCACTAGAGCAGAGCTAGACCGTCTTTATAATATATAGACCCCAATAAATCCCACCATGAGCAAGCACTTGGTGACAGTGGCAAGGAAAAACTTCCTTTAAGAGGCAGAAACCTCGGGCAGAACCAGACTCAGGGTGGGCGGCCAGAAATACCTGCTGAAAGCAACAGAAGGAGAGACAAGAAAGCACAAAACTACTGGAGAGAGAAGATGGTGAGTTAGTAAGATGTATTAATGGGTTAAGAATACATATAGATGGAGAGGGAGAGGAGGAGAGAGGTGCATCATGGGAAGTCTCCCGGCAGTCTAGGCCTATTGCAGCATAACTAAGGGATGGTTCAGGACTCACCTGAGCCAGCCCTAGCTATAAGCTTTATCAAAGAGGAAAGTCTTAAGCCTACTCTTAAATGTGGAGATAGTGTCTGCCTCCCAGACCCAAACTGGGATCTGAATCCAGAGGAGAAGATCTTGGTAGCTGAAAGCTCTGGCTCCTATTCTACTTTTGTAGACTCTAGGAACCACAAGTAACCTTGCATTCTGGGAGTGCAGTGTTCTAGTTGGGTAATATGGTATTATGAGCTCTTTAAGATATAATAGTGCCTGACCATTTTGTAGGTTAGGAGAAGGATTTATTAATATAGGATAGATAAATTCTATTCTGGATTTTACAGGGAGCCAGTGCAGAGAAGCTAATATTGGAGAAATAGGATCTCTCTTCCTAGTTCTTGTTAGTACACGTGTCTCAGCATTCTGGATCAACTGGAGAGTCTTAATGGACTTATTCGGCCAGCCTGATAATAAGGAATTGCAATAATCCAGCCTAGAAGTAACAAATGCATGGACTAGTTTTTCTGCATCATTTTGAGACAGGATGTGCCTGATTTTTGCAATGTTACGTAGATGAAAAAAGTTTCATGTGGGAGTGAAAGGGTGAATCCTGACCAAAGATAACTCTGAGGTTCCTTAACGGTGGTGCTGTAGGCCAGGGCTATGACATGTAGAGCAACTATATCTTTAGATAACGTGTCTCGGAGGTGTTTGGGGCCAAGTAATTTCAATTTTATCAGAGTTTTAACATCAGAAAATTGCAGGTCATCCATTTGTATGTCCTTAAGGCACGCTTGAAGTTTAGCTAACTGGTTAGTTAAATATAATTGGGTATTATCCACATAACAATGAAAGTTTATGGAGTATTTCCTAATAATATTGCCTGCATATATAAGGTGAGCTGAATTTGTCCAAGCACAAAATTTTGCAGAACTCTGTTTCTAACTTTGGTGTACATGGAGGATTCATCTGGATCAAGAGTGGGCTTTTTAAGATGATGTTTAATTATAGCTACATTAAAAGACTGTACATAGCCTGTTAATAAAGACTAGTAAAGAAATGGTAACTAACTTCTTTAAGCAGCCTAGTTGGGATGGGGTAAGAGACATGTTGATGGCTTAGATGAAGAAATTGTTAGTTGAAGAAGGTCGATCGGAGAAAAGCCGTCTAAATATATCAGGTTTTACAGCTGTTTCTAAGGTTCCTGTGTTTAAGGATAAATCGTTGCTGGTTGAGGGCAGGACGTGATGAATTTTATCTCTAATAATTAAAATTTAATCATTAAAAAAGCCTATGAGGTTGTTATTACTGAGGGCTATAGGAATACATGGCTCAATAGAGCTGTGATTCTCTGTCAGCCTGGCTACAGTGCTGAAAAGAAACCTGGGGTTGTTTTTATTTTCCTCTATTAATGATGAGTAGTAAGCTGCATCTGGTTTGGGGGTTATACCATGGAGTTAACCTTTTTTGTTTTATTATCTTCTTTTTTAGAGGGGCAATAGATTCAAGTGTCATTCACAGTGATCCTGCAGCACTATCAACAAGATGATCAATTTGGGAGGGACTGAATTTAGCATAGGAGTTCTCTGTTATATTGAGACTTGGCATTGAATTAAATGCAGATGGAATCACTTCCTTACATTTAGCTACAGCACTATCAAATAGACATCTAGAGTAGGAGTTCTTACCTAATGTCGTGTAGTCCAGTAATAGCAATTCAAAAGTTATTAAATAATGGTCCAATAAAGAAGGATTCTGTGGAAAAACTATTAAATGTTCAATTTCAATGCCATATACCAGAACACGATCGTGGGTGTGGTTCAAACCGTGAGTGGGTTCATGTACACTCTGACAGAAGCCAATGAATCTAATGAGATAAACACAGTACCAAGGATATCATTATCAATGTCCACATGAATATTAAAATCACCTACAATAATTACTTTATCTGTTTTAAGGGCTAAACTTGATAAAAACTCTAAGAATTCAGATAAAAATTCAGAATAAGGACCAGGAGCGTGGTATACGGTAACAAATAGAATTGGCTGTTGTGTTTCACAGGTTGGGTGTGAAAAACTACGAACAACGCTTGCAAATGAGTTGCTAGTAGGCTTGAGTCGAAGATGGCTGCAACTCAGCCAGTGTCTCGAGGAATGTGAGCATTAATATGACTGGGCGGACTAGATTAATTTAGGCTAACATATTCTTTATGACCCAGACAGGTTTCAGTAAGACAAAATAAGTCAATATAATAATCTGATATAGATAACATAGATTCTACCTTGCAACAGAAGTCCTTGGTTGACTACTAAAACAAGTTTCCCTGAAGCTTTTGCATTAGAGTCAGGACTGTGAGTGATTTCAGAGGGTCAGAGAGTATAACATGCAGGCAGTAGTTTGAAGGGAATGAAGTGGAATGTCAAATGAGCATTTATATTTAGACACAAGTGTTAACATAAATTGTCTCACTGGTTGCAACTTATGAGTAGACGGGCCTCTCTCAACTGGCCTCCACAGTGCATTTTATACCATTGCAAGGACCGCATTATTGATTATTCTATTTCATATTATTTGTTAACCTGATTAAGTGTTGGACTGTTGGTCGGACAAAACATGCTATTTCAACATAACGCCTTAGGCTCTGGGAAATAGTGATGGGCATTTTTCAATATCTTCTCATTTAATTTGTTTCAGCTCTAAATTATATTAAAAATGCTACAGTACATGGTAGCCCCTTTAACAATAACTGTGAAAAACATTCTCTTGTTAAAATTAAGGCCATGACACAGTGTTTGTTTTGGCATTTAAAGCAGCTCAGTGAACTTTTATGGCATTTTACATTTTTCAGAGGAGAATCCATTCGACATGGATGATAAAGCCATGGCCCTAGATGAGAAGGAGGACCGACAGAAAGATGGAGACGAGGAGGAGGGAGTAGAGGGGATGGAGGAGGACCGGACTGACCAACCAGGAGAGGAGAACAGTCAGGAGCCCATGACTGAAGAGGAGGAGGAGGAGGGAGGAGGAGAAAAGGCAGAGGGAGACAAGGAGTCTGCTGAGAAAGATGAAGAGGAGGAGGAGGAGGAGGAGGAGGAGGAGAAGGAGGAGCGAGGACAGGAGGCAAGAAGATATGAAGATCTGACTATTCCAAATGACAAAGGTCACAAACCAAAGGTGTGTATGTCACTGAGTGATGAACACAGATGTTTTGTTGTGTGTCACTGTTGGGAATTGTAATACTTACAGGAGGAGGAGGAAGGAGCAGGTGAGGATGAGGAGCAGCCGAAGTCAGCTGAGAGGGAGAAGCATGACACAAACAGTCAGACTGGAGAGCAGAACGTTCAGAGTGATACAGCGGTGGAGCTGGCAGGAGAGGCATCAGAGAGAGACCAAGCTAAAGAGGTACACTTCAGTTTCATTCAGCGCTTCACCTGTCTGAAGTGTGTTACACTAGGTGAGACAAACCAATGGAATAAGGTAGCCCTTAGGACATGGTTCAAGGTTCCACCTTGAGAAGCATGCAAGAATACTGACATGGATGGCAAGTTGAAGCCCTCTGGTCTCTATGTGGTTTTGGCATTGGGTACAGAGAGGTGTACCAGCATCCTGCACTATAACTACACCTCTCGAAGACATACAGTATAACCTTTTGAAAAAAAAAATTCTTCAGATATCTCCAGGTCAGAGACTACTTTAATAAAGAAATTAAACAAGTGGAGGATAGAGAATTTATTTTATCAACATATTCAAAGATGCATACAACAAACATCTAATATTGCAATTACTATATGCAACAGAGTACAAAACTCCAAACATTACTTGACAGTCCTCCATCAAAAGAAAATGGGAGAGAGAATCAGGCCTGAATATAACTGAGAAAGATTTGTGCCCTTATTCTGGTAAAGCCAGGCCCCCAATTCAAGGTCCTGGCGAGAGGTCTTATGGAAGAAGATAATATGATATTTTGTTACTCTAAAGTTTATAAAAATGTATACAAAGGAAATCTTAGGGTGGTGGGGGTGGTGACTGTACTGTATTTTGTGCCTTGTTCTCACTTAAAATGAGTAACACCAAAGGTATTGTTAACAGGCCATGGTGGGGGTATTGCAGCTGTTTTAAAGAATCATCTCACCTTAAATTTTATAGGGCCATTATAGTTGGTGATTTTAACATTCATTTTGACAATCTTTCAAACTCATTTGCCACAGATTTTTTGAAGCATTTCTAAATATTTTAACCTTGTGCAGCACGTCTCTGGCCCCACTCATAACCGCAGGCACACCGTTGACTTAGTCGTAGTCTGGACATGTTGGTTAATTCCCTGAATGAGATTGATTTTGTCTCTGACCATAAATGTATTACCTTTTTGTTGCACCCTCACTACCTACTACAATAACCCAGAAAGGAATAATCCACTCTCGCATTTTTTATGAACAGTCCGCAGCCACGTTGTCCAGCTACTTTTCTACTCTGGCCAATTGCCCTCCTCACTTCACTAATATTAAAGACCATCACATCAGCCCTTGACTTTTCTTTTCCATACACCTCCAGGGCTGTCCAAGTTATTAATACAACCCCTTGGAGCAATGACAACATCAGGCAACAAAGAAAGGAATACAGGAAGGCTGAACGTAGATGGAAAAAATCTAAACTTGAAGTTCACCACCACATGAAAGATTCATTGTTTAAACTTAACTAGATTATAAAAGATGCGCAAGTTACCTACTTTTCTGACTTGATTGATAGTAATAAACACAACCCAAGATTTCGGTTTAGTACTACTGACCAGCTTCCTGCCATTCCTGCCTCATCTTCTAATGACTGTGAAAACTTTTTATCTTTTTTTGTTGGCAAGATTGATTGTCTAAGGTCCAATTTTCCTCTGACTGCTTTACCCTCCACCCCATTCAGCCATCTGAATTTGCTCCTATCTCCCTGCAGATCCTTCTAAACACTGTAGCTCATATATGTCCCTCCTCCAGTCCCTGTGATACAGTTTCCACAAAATTTCTAAAATCCATCCTTCCTGTCTTCCTGTTCTAGGCTACTTCTTATCAACCACTCTCTTACATCTGGGTCTGTACCTAATAATTTTAAAATTGCCAGTGTTCAGCCACTTCTTACAAAGCCTTCTCTCGACCCAGCTATGTTAGAGAATTATAGACCAGTCTCCAAGCTACCCTTTTTATCCAAATTCCTTTTTTTTTTAAAATGCTACAGACCAACTCATGAAGTTGGTTGAGAGCCAAAAATTTCAATCTGGCTTTCGCCACAAGTATATTACTGAGACTGCATTATTAAGAGTGACTAATGACATTCTTATGCATGCAGACAAAGGTGAATATTCCATTCTTATTCTACTTGATTTGACTGCTGCCTTTGATACCATCGATAATGCCATTTTACTTCATAGATTGCATAACTGGGTTGGCATTACTGGTACAGCTTTAAACTGGTTTCATTCTTATTTGACTAATAGCTATTTTAATGTTTGTATCCACAATCACGCATCCTGCTCAGCTGCCCTGCTGTGTGGAGTCCCTCAGGGGTCGGTCCTTGGACCAATCCTCTTCTCACTGTACATGCTTCTTCTGGGGTATCTGTTCAGCCACTTTCAAGATGTGTCATATCACTGTTATGCTGATGATACACAGATCTGTTCCTCTGCCAAACCTGAATCAACTGTCCTTCCTCCATTGTTGTTTAGCTGCCACCAAAGATTGGATGTCTCTTAATTTCCTCCACCTAAACTCTGACAAAACAGAAATTCTTTTAACTGGACCTGATAACTTTGCCACTGCAGTTGATCAGTTTATTAAATCTACCGCAAAGTATCATCAAATCTCGGCCTTTTATCCATCCCCCGCTCCAACTGCAAAACAAAAAGTGATCGCGCCTTTGCTGTTTTAGCCCCAACCCTCTGGAATCATCTTTCTCAATCTATCAGATTAGCTGAATCTTTAATCTGTTTTAACTTTCATTTTGTGCTGTGTTTTATATTGTATTTATCAATATTTGATAAATATTTATCAATACTTTATTTGTTCATTCATATTTTCTGTGTGTGTGTGTGAAGCACTGTAACTGTGTGTTTTTAAAAGTGCTATATAAATAAAGCTTTACTTATGTCTTCAGTCCATCATCCACCCTCAAATTTCCCCCTAAAAAAGATAAAATCTAAAGTTTTTCTATTTTTCTGGTTTGTTAGGAGCATGGGAGTGGAACTGCTGATGCCAGCCAATCAGAGGGCCACCAGTCCAAGCTGACAGCAAGAATGGCTTCACAGACACAGACTCAGAACAAGACTCAGGTGCGACTGTCCTTTCAGAGAGAGCCCAGAAAATATGCATTCTGATGAATCTCCACTTCTACCTCCCTTTTGTTTTGAAATCCATCTTATCACAGTTTTTTTTTAAATTTTATTTACTGTTCTAGAGCTTCAAGAGAAAACCTGGTCAAGCAGACAACGAGCGATCGACGGGTGACTACAATGAACATGTTATTAAGCGTCTGCGTACAGTGGAGAGCAGTAAGGATCACACTGAGGACAGCAGGCAGAGTGACGCCCAGCAGGAGTCAGACCTGTACGAACACATCAAACATGGAGAGGCGGCCAATGACACTCAGACATATGGTCAGTAATCACCTACATACACCCACTCCATGGGAATGGAAAGTGTTGATTTATTAACAATTCCTGTGATCTTCTACAACAACATTTCAGATTTTAGCCATCAGGTTTTTAAGTGGATAAAAGGATGTCATATTTGCTATTATTTGCTGGTCTTGCTGTTTCCAGATGTTGCCAGTGCAGACCAGCAGAAAGCAGCAGGACCTCAGCAGCACCAGGATGAAGATTGGAACGATGACGATGTCGCCATGGAAACAGAGGACCAGGAAGAGGACCTCCAGGCAGCTGAAATCCAGGAGCTGAAGCCTGAACAGCTGGACTCTACCAAGGCCTCCCAGAAATGTGACACATTTCTTCTTATCCTACCCATTTGGACTTCAATAACTTTGATTAAATAGACTATTTTCTTGATGTGTTTATGTTGGTTTTTAGTTTACAGATAGTATTTGAAATTGCACTCAGAATTCCTAATTGGGGCTTTGTGAAACCTGCACAAACCCCTGACTTCTCGCTCCTATTCTTCTTGTGCAGGTGTAGACAGTGGCGAGATGGAGGTGAAGAGGCAAGGAGAGAGAGAGGAGAGGTGGAAGGACAATCCCAGAGAAGAGCGAGCGGAGAGAAGCACAGAATCCACAATTCACACGGTTCCTGAGCTGCTGTTGGACACCATGCAGGTAGAGAACTACTACTACTACTTTTTATTTTCTTCTGTT